>NC_053024.1:302546197-302797402 GCF_003073215.2 Triticum urartu | reverse complement strand
AAGCAAAGATAGAAGTGATTTCGAGGGTATGATCATCTTGCCTGAAATCCTGCAAGGAAGAAGAACGAGTCCATGAAGAAGACAAATAGACGTAGACGAACGAATCCTCACACCACGACGTTATCGGAACCAACCCGAAGAAGCAACACCGGAAAAGAGCAAACAATCTAGTAAACAACCACCACATACACATGGCATGATGCACAACCAAGTATGATGCATGTCCGGTTTAAATATGCATGGCATGGCAAAGAGCACAAGCAATCCTACAAATTAAGTGGAGCTCAATATGCATCGGGATGCATATTGACAAAACACCACATCAATCATTTAGTTCTCTCTTGTTTATGTACCCCAACAATATTAAATGTTGATTAACATGGAAAGAGGTGAAGCACAACAAAACTACCTATCTAGGCAAGTTTAAATGAGGCCGGAAGCAACGAACAACAATTCCGGAAAATCCTCATATGCATAATTTAAGGTTTGGTACTGTTCTGCCCTAAACATATTTTAGAGTTGTTAAGCATGCAAAATAAGGCCACCATGTTAAACTAGGCAAAATTCTACCCCATTTACATATAAAGATTATTTAAAACCGAGCTACGGTTATTTAGTTATGAAATTAAAGCATTTTAACATGGCATAGGAGTAAATTTAAACAAACAACATTTTAAACATGTTAAACATGGAAGTAAGTGACATATTATGATACTAGACAAAATTCTAAGCAACTTTCATATTAAGTTTGTTTTAATCCGATGCAGGGTTCAACAGTTATTAAATGCATGATTCTAAAGGGGTTTTCTGAAAAACTGGCAGCCTCTGCATAATGGACAAATTCGCAGCGCACAGAAAAAAAACAGCTATGGGCTGAATCTGAGACAAACTGGGCTGCTCACCGCGGGCCTTAGCAGGCCGGCTGGCCTAGTGGATCTAGTGCGGCTGCTAGGTTTGCACAGATGGGCCAAGGATTGGCTGGGCCTTGGTCAACGCGACCACGAAGCAGGGGAGGCAGGGGATCGAACTGCTGTTCAGCTCGAGCCTGAGCAGGGCAATGGTGGCGGCGGCTTGGCAAGGCCGGTCGCTGGGGGTCGAGGAGGCAAGGAGGAGGCTGAGGCCGAGCTCCAGTGGCCGGATCTGGAGCTGACTCTCCGTTCCTGGCGTCAGCGGCGAACTCTGGCGGCACCATGGCATCCTGCAGAACGGGAGGGAGAGAGCGATGAGCTCGGTAGGCAGGGAGAAGAAGGACGGTGAGGTCGGGGCTCACCATGGCAGCGGTGGTCGACGGTGGGAGACCAGGCGGCGGAGACGGCTGGAACGCGAGTGAGGGGATCGGGGCTCTCCCGATCCGGATCGAAGGCGGCGGCGCGCATGCTGGAGCAGGCGAGGGATTTCGGGCGCTGGACGGGTGATGGCGGCTCGGGCTTCAAGGCAACGAGGAGGAGACCGTGGGGCGAAGTAGGTCGGGGCAAGGGGCTCCTGTGTGGCGGCCGCCGCGAGCTAGGCGCCTGGTGGATCGAGGGAGAGGAGCTCGGACATGAGCGATGGAGCCATCGAGGGGAGACACTGTTGCGGGCTGGATGAAAGGATTGGGTGGCTGCGGAAAACAAGGACGATGGTCGGGGAGGATTTGGATCGAGGAAATGTGGTTGGCTGAGGGGATCGAGGGAGGGGATCCCGAGAGGATCTGGGTGGAGTGGCGGCGGGATGGGACATCTCCCTAGGATCTAGGGTTGGGCTTTAAATATACAGATGAATTTAGTTTAGGGGCTACCTCGTCCCTCCGATCGTAATCGGATGGTCGCGAATAACTAGGCTAGGAAGCTCAATTACGAAAACGGAGACGTTTTGTAGATGTTTGGGGATGATCCGGACACAACGGTGGCGACACCTCGGGTCGTGTCCGGGACAACTTTCGGACGCTCATGTGAGGGGTTCGATGCACTGTGCAGAGAGGGTTTCGGACCGTGCGGTCGCATCGGACAACTCCGGAAGCGAAGAGGGGAAGGAGGATGGACTAGGTGGGCTGTGGCGAGACTGCGAGGGGAAGAAGAGAGAGAGAGAGAGGGCCCAGCATCTGTTTTCGGAGACCGAAAACGTCCGACGATTTGACCGACTATATTGTCGCTATAGTTAACGGTTGGGGCATCAAACGATCTCCGAATTTGATGAAACTTGACAGGCGGTCTATCTACACTATAATAAAACCACACGTCAACTCTCATCCCATTCCGAGAACATTTTCCAGCCACTTATAAAATACTATTTCGGACATGCCGCGGGCGCGTGCAAGTGTGTCTGGGCTCAGAACGGACAACGGACGGAACGAGGAGACCGGGACGGATGCAATTTTTGAAAACATGATGATGCAATGCACATGATGACATGACAAGATGCAACACGCAAGCAAATGACAAGGCAACAACAACGAATAACTGGCGGACACCTGGCACATCGGTCTCGGGGCGTTACAACACTCCACCACTACGAGAGGATCTCGTCCCGAGATCTAGAATGGCACCGGAGGGAAAACGAAAGAGAAAGAGAAGCGGTAAAACTAAGTTGCTTCTTTGACAAACGAGTGAAACCAAAGAACCTTGTGAGGTTGAACAAATTTGAGAAAAGAATACAACGAAGGTGAACTAGGTCGAAAACACTCCGTTAGAAAAGAGGGACAAAGAGCATTGCGAAAAACCTTGAGGTCGAAGGGCAAGATATTTATTGGAAACACTCCGGTTAAGGAAGGGGATCAAGGAAGACCAAATTCGGGCAGCACTCCGGTTGAAATGAAAATAATTGAATAAGAACTTGATAAGGAGATAGAACTTGAAAAGAGGGCACGACACTCCGGTTAAATGGGCAATCATGAAAAGAACATGATCTTTAGACAAACGAGATGATGGGTTGAGAAGAGCAACATCAATAGACCTCCGGGAGAAAGAATAGGATAAGGATAATTGAGACAAAAGAATGTAGAAGAAAAAGCCAACTTCTACTACAAAAGAGCTTGAAAAGGCATCTTAAGGAGAAGGGTCGAACGGAGTTGTTGGAAAACCAACAACGAAAGGAGTAGCTTGATATGGGCTTAAGGAATACATCTCAAAATATGAGGTGAAATTCTGCCACTGACGGAAGCACTAGATTGGATTGATATGAACAAGGAGATGAGAAACTTATATCACCGGGAAGATAAATGAAGAAACTTGGATCATATATGAGCACAATTATAGCAACAATCCTTAGGAAAGGCTTTTGGTGAAATATAACCCAAGATAAATCCAACGAGGAGGTTGATGGATTTAAAAAATACCTCATTCTTAATAACATGTGAAACATGAACTCAATTATCAAGAATGATGTAAAAACCACCTCCAAAGATACGGTAGAAAGAAATGCACTCCGGATTACAATATGAAGAATGCTTGAGCTTCTTAGAAAAAATGTCGATGAACACTTCGAGAAGGAATTAAATCCTTGATGAACCCATCATGAAGATCCTCCATGAAGAACTCTGGAAATAAAAGAAATGATCAATCGAAATGGAGGATGAAAAGAATAAGGTTGAATCCTTGCAATGATTTAAATGGATCTCGCGATGAAATAATTGAGAGAACTTGGAACTCCGGGAAAGAAAGAAGAGCACTTGAAACCAAGAATAAGTATGATGAACCACTCCGGAAAACAGGAATTGAATAAACTCGATGAAACAAGAATAAGAATTACATTATGCCTATCCTTCACCAATTAAATTGATGACAATCAACGGCTTCAACATATTACTTATTCTCTTTGAAAAGGATTAAGATAGATATACCATAAACTCAATGGACCACCGGTAGGATTGAAACAACGAATGAATTGATATGATGAAGAAGGAAGAGAACTCTTAAGCAAACCACCGTAAGAATTGAAAAGAACGATTAAAACAGATAACGAATCACCGGGAAGAATTTGCAAATGAACGAAGATGCTTGAGAGAAACTAGATACATGAGAACGAAGGGATCACGAACTGATTAGTGATCACTTGAATGATGCACCGGTAAGATTTGGAGAACGAGAGCTGAAAGCTGGAATGAATAATAATGAGATGATGGCCTCCGGATAACAAACTGAGAAGACTCTTGAATTGCTCCGAATAGGTGAAAAGAATATCTCACAATCGCAAATAATTATGAGAGGATGGCAACAAGCTAGAATCACAAATCTTGAAGAGAATGGAGCAAGATTGAACAGAAACTCTTCTTCGGTCTTCAAATGACAACGAGAGACACCACCGTGAATTGTTGAGGCACTCCGGAATGAATAATGGAAAGGTTGAGCCAACGATGAAAATAATTTGAAAGATCTTGGTGAAACCCTTTGACTGATGAAAATTCATTCTTACGTCAAAATTCGAAAAGAAATTTGGATAGCTCCGGGAAAATAAGAAGAGTCAGGTAAGATCCTGGAAAAAGACCTGTGGGTTAGGGCCCACTCAAAAGATACATCGATGAACGATTTGAAGGAGAGATTGCACCGGTTGAATTAAATGGCTTGAATAAGATAGGACCTCGAAATAGCTTGAACGGATGCAAGGTGAAAAACACAAATCTTCGAAATATCTTCAGCACTCCGGAACAAATGAATAACGAGAAGTGAAAGATTAAGAATTGCACCTTCATGAGAAAGCATTTAAACGAGGAAAGGATATGATCACCAAAGCTTGACTTGAAACCACCGGAGAAGATAAAAGAAACGAAGAATGATGAACTAGAAGCTCCGTTAGTATCTTCATGAGAATCACCCGGATAAGAACATTGAAGGAAAAGAATGGAGAGGCTTCCCATCAATAAGATTTATACTCGATTAAGAAATCCGAGTCCTTGAAGAAAAACAAGGGAGGGAGGGCGGGAAAAACAAAGGCAACTTGGAGATGGATGACACAAACAACGTTGAGAAGAACTGATACTTGATCTTGTGAATGTTGAAATGATCGGATCCACTTGAAGAGAAGCACACCGGTTAAAAAGGATTGACAAAACAATCTTGATGATCAAGAAGGATTAGTATTCACATCAGAGTATGAGAACACCATTTAGACAAGGGATGGAATCAACATTTGACTTCGAAGCAACTCGAATACCACAACTCAAAACAAACACAAAGGGTTGGCTCGCAGAATAAGCCGGAACAAACATATGATAGAGATTTCGTCCGAAGTTTTCGTGGTGGGGCCTACACAGGCTCGATCGTACAGCACCGTCATGTACAAGGCAGTGCACATGACATACGAAGCATCCCCGAGTCGGCATAGCCAAGGACTCTTTAAGACACAACGAGACCACTGTAAAACCAACTGTGAATAGGCGGACCACTAGATGTCGAACCCCAATTTCATATCATACATCTGTCGAAAAGATATCCTAAGAGCTACTTGAATTCCCACTATAAACTCCCGAAACTTTCCGGTTATGCAATCAGGTGTTGGGGATACAGGGGAAGCATAATATCTCACCCAAAACTAGCAAATCCTACATCCAGCTGTATCCATCCTTCAACACATAACCAAGAAACCTTCGGAAATCGTCTACCTCAACCTTCGAAAAGCATCCGTTATACAAGTTATGGCAATACTCCCGAACTCCCGCCCCAGTACTGGGTGGCGTCGAGGTTATCTCACCAACGAACTGCATAAAAGAGATTTTCGATGTCGGCGTACTAAACTCAGGTATTCCAGAACTACAACGATAAAATTATGACGACAACACCTCAGAGCTCAACTCCCCAGGACACTTCCACAAAACCCCTGACAGGAGGCACCAAAACAATGTCCTCATCATAAAACCATCGGAACGATTCCAAGATACCCGCGTGATCCTAAAAAATTTTTTAGTGAAATTTGAGAAGAGAAGAGTCAGAACTCTACGTCAGGATGCCTTACCAGAGCGATGAGGAGACTGGGAAGTAAAAAGAATTTCTAAACTCTCCGATATATAATTCCTAAATGACTCAAAACATTTTTCTAGACACAACTCGGCTGCTAAAAACGATCAAGCAATGGGGCTCCTAAGGTCGGGGAAGGCTCTGATACCAACTTGTAACACCCTCGATGCGGCTATATCTCCCACGTGTCGAGGCACGACTTAGAGGCCCCTCGATGCGGCTATATCTCCCACGTGTCGAAGCACGACTTAGAGGCATAACCGCATTGAAAGCAATGTCGCAAGTGAGGTAATCTTCACACAACCCATGTAATACATAAGGGAAAAGAGATACATAGTTGGCTTACAATCGCCACTTCACACAATTACATGAATAAAGCATTACATCAAATACAATCAAGGTCCGACTACGGAACCAAAATAAAAGAAGAACCCCAAATGCGACAAGGTCCCCGATCGACCCCAACTGGGCTCCACTACTGATCAACTAGAACGAACAACACAAAGGACAAGATCTTCATCGAGCTCCTCCTGAGCTTGGTTGCGTCATCTGCACGACTCATCGGCACCTGCAAGCTGGTTTTGGAAGTATCTGTGAGCCACGGGGACTCAGCAATCTCGCACCCTCGCGATCAAGACTATTTAAGCTTATGGGTAAGGTAAAGGTATGAGGTGGAGCTGCAGCAAGCGACTAGCATATATGGTGGCTAACATACGCAAATGAGAGCGAGAAGAGAAGGCAAAGCACGGTCGATAAAAGTATGATCAAGAAGTGATCCTATAACACTACGTCAAGCATAACTCCAACAACCGTGTTCACTTCCCGGACTCGCCGGAAAGAGACCATCACGGTTACACACGCGGTTGATTCATTTATTAAGGTCACTTCAGGTTTTCTACAACCGGAAGTTAACAAATTCCCATCTGCCCATAACCGCGGGCACGGCTTTCGAAAGTTCAAATCCCTGCAGGGCTGTCCCAACTTAGCCCATCACAAGCTCTCACGGTCAACGAAGGAATAGACCTCCTCCCGAGACATTCCGATCAGACTCGGTATCCCGGTACAACAAGACATTTCGACAGGGTAAAACTAAACCAGCAACACCGCCCGAATGTGCCGACAAATCCCGATAGGAGCTGCACATATCTCTTTCTCAAGGCACACTCAGATGAGCTCTCCATACAACTAAAACCAAACCTCGAGTTTCCCCGAGGGGGCACTGCACAGGACTCTAGTTCGGACCAACACTCAGAGGAGCACTAGCCCGGGGGGGTTAGAATAAAGATGACCCTCAGGCTCGTGAAAACCCAAGGGAAGGTGGTAGGTTGTTAGTGCAATGGTAAAACCCAATGTTGGGCATTGCTGGAGGAGCTTTACTAAGGCGAACTGTCAAGGGGTTCCCATTATAGCCCAACCGCGTAAGGCGCAAAAATCCGGGAACATAACACCGATATGACGGAAACTAGGGCGGCAAGAGTGGAACAAAACACCAGGCATAAGGCCGAGCCTTCCACCCTTTACCAAGTATATAGATGCATTAATTAAATAAGATATATTGTGATATCCCAACAAGTAAACATGTTCCAACAAGGAACAACATCTCCATGTTCCAACAAGGAACAAACTTCAATCTTCACCTGCAACTAACAACGCTATAAGAGGGGCTGAGCAGCGTAACATAGCCAAATCAACGGTTTGCTAGGACATGGTGGTAGAGGTTTGACATCAATTGGGAGGCTGACAAGAAAAAGGGTAGGCATCATAGCAATTGGCATAGCAAAGAGCGAGCAACTAAAAAAGCAAGATAGAAGTGATTTCGAGGTATGATCATCTGCCTGAAATCCCGCAAGGAAGAAGAACGAGTCCATGAGAACGAGTCCATGAAGAAGACAAACAGACGTAGACGAAAGAATCCTCACACCACGACGTTATCGGAACCAACCCGAAGAAGCAACACCGGAAAAGAGCAAACAATCTAGTAAACAACCACCACATACACATGGCATGATGCACAACCAAGTATGATGCATGGCGGTTTAAATATGCATGGCCATGGCCAAGAGCACAAGCAATCCTACAAATTAGTGGAGCTCAATATGCATCGGATGCATATTGACAAAACACCACATCAATCATTTAGTTCTCTCTTGTTATGTACCCCAACAATATTAAATGTTTGATTAACATGGCAAAGAGGTGAAGCACAACAAAACTACCTATCTAGCAAGTTTAATGAGGCCCGGAAGCAACGAACAACAATTCCAGAAATCCTCATATGCATAATTTAAGGTTTGGTACTGTTCTGCCCTAACATATTTTAGAGTTGTTAAGCATGCAAAATAAGGCCACCATGTTAAACTAGGCAAATTCTACCCATTACATATAAAGATTATCTAAACCGAGCTACGGTTATTTAGTTATGAATTAAAGCATTTTGAACATGGCATAGGAGTAAATTTAACAAACAAACATTTTACATGTTAACATTGGATGAAAGTGACATATATGATACTAGACAAAATTCTAAGAACTTTCATATTAAGTTTGTTTTAATCCGATGCACGTTCAACAGTTATTAAATGGCATGATTCTAAAGGTTTTCTGAAAAAACTGCAGCCTCTGGATAATGGACAAATTTCGCAGCGCACAGAAAAAAAAACAGCTATGGGCTGATCTGAGACGAACTGGGCCGCTCACGCGGGCCTTAGCAGGCCGGCTGGCCTAGTGGATCTTAGTGCGGCCTGCTAGGTTGCCACAGATGGGCCAAGGATTTGGCTGGGCCTTGGTCAACGTGACACGAAGCCAGGGAGCAGGGATCGAACTGCTGTTCAGCTCGAGCCTTGAGCAGGCCAAATGGTGGCGGCGCTTGGAAGGCGGGTCACTGGGGGGTCGAGGAGCAAGGAGGAGGCTGAGGCCGAGCTCCAGTGGCCGGATCTGGAGCTGACTCTCCGTTCCTAGCATCAGCGGCGAACTCTGGCGCACCCATGGCATCCTGCAAAACGGGAGGGAGAGAGCGATGAGCTTGGTAGGCAGAAGAAGAAGGACGGTGAGGTCGGGGCTCACCATGGCAGGTGGTCGCCGCGGGAGACCCAGGCGGCGGAGACGGGCTGAACGCGGGTGAGGGGATCGGGGCTCTCCCGATCCGATCGATGGCGCGGCGCGGCAATGCTGGAGCAGGCGAGGGATTCGGGCACTGGACGGGTGGTGGCGGCTCGGCTCCAAGGCAACGAGGAGGAGACCGTGGGGCGAAGCAGTCGGGCAAGGGGCTTCCTATGCGGCGCCGCTGCGAGCTAGGCGCCTGGTGGATCGAGGGAGAGGAGCTCGGACCATGAGCGATGGAGCCATCGAGGGGAGACACTGTTGCGGGCTGGATGAATGGATTGGTTGGCTGCGGAAACAAGGACGATGGTCGGGGAGGATTTGGATCGAGGAAATTGTGGTGGCTGAGGGATCGAGGGAGGGATCCGAGGAGTCCTGGGTGGAGTGGCGGCGGGATGGGACATTCCCTAGATCTAGGGGGCTTTAAATACAGATGAATTTAGTTTAGGGGCTACCCTCGTCCCTCCGATCGTAATCGGACGGTCGCGAATAACTAGGCTAGGAGCTCAATTACGAAAGAGACGTTTTGTAGATGTTTGGGGATGATCCAGACACAACGGTGGCGACACCTCGGGTCGGTCTGGGACAACTTTCGACGCTCATGTGAGGGGTTCGATGCACTGTGCAGAGAGGGTTCGGACCGTGCGGTCGCATCGGACAACTCCGGAACGAAGGAGGGGAAAGACTAGGTGGGTTGTGGCGAGACTGCAAGGGGAAGAAGAGAGAGAGGGGGCCCGACATCTGTTTTTCGGAGACCGAAAACGTCCCACAATTTGACCGACTTATATTGTCGCTATAGTTAACAGTTGGGGCATCAAACGATCTCCGAATTCGATGAAACTTTGACAGGCGGTCTATCTACACTATAATAAAACCACACGTCAACTCTTCATCCCATCCGAGAACATTTTCCGGCCACTTAAAAATACTATTTCGGACATGCCGCGGCGCGTGCAAGTTGTGTCTGGCTCAACGGATAACGGACGGACGAGGAGACCGGACGGATGCAAAGTTTTGAAACATGATGATGCAATGCACATGATGACATGAAAAGATGCAACACGCAAGACAATGGACAGGCACAACAACGAATAACTGGGCGGACACCTGCACATCGTCTCGGGCGTTACACTCCAGGAGCAAGAATTAAAACATGGTCTCACGACCCCAACATAAGAGCAATACAAGCAACAAGCACATGCGGAAGCTTACTGTCTGAGTACAGACAACTACAAAATGAAGGAAGGCTCGGAAAGCCTGGACTATCTTACCAAGGACCCTTCCCAAGGTACCAAGATCATAGCCGAGATAACAAGCTAACGTCGAAGTCCATGTGAACTACTAGCGAGACTTGAAGTCTCTCTACAAAAACATAAATTAAGCAAACGTGAGTACAAATGTACCCAGGCAAGACTTAACATCAGAACTACTACATATGCATCAATATCAATAAAGGTGGTGGAGTTTAACTGCAGCCAGCCAGCTTTGACTCGGTGGCTATCCTGGACTATGACAGCAAGTAACTCTTTTGAGTGGCGCACACGAGTCCAAATATTCACCATTATCGATACTCCACTATGGATCCGCTCCCGTCTCCTACGAGAAGGCCATCCATAGCACTCACAGTTATCTTGCGTATTTTAAAGTATCCACTTTCACTTGTCTATGAACTGTACAGGCAACCCAGAAGTCCTTTACCGCGGACACGGCTATTCGAATAGATGATGTTAACCCTGTAGGGGTGTACTTCTTCACACACGCTCTCGCCACTTACCACCATGTACACGTCGTGTATCTCGGTGACCTTCAAGCGGAAGCCTGGCGAGGGAGTCGGCCACGACCTGACTAACCACGCGAGTCTCTAGTCGAGGTTTATCGCCTATTCAGGTTCCATCCGCAAGGAGATTCAGCCGGGGTGTCGCTCACGGCCCCAAACGATGTGTGCAGGGTTCCCAAGCCCACCTTGACGGATGGATCTAAGCTTGGTACACCATGCCACGGTGCCTAGTCTGTCCCAAGCCCACCTATACCGGGTGCCACTTGGTTAGACTACTAACACTACCTACAAACACCAGAAACTAGTTGCACTCTGGACAGAGATCAGGTTGAATTAATAAGTCGAGAGATAAACTAGTTGCAACTCCTGGACAGAGATCAGGTTGATTAATAAGTCGAGAGATATTGGAGCACCTGGAGCCCAATGTGTGGTAGTAACTGTTCATGGATCACAAACACAGAACTCAGTTCCTGAGAACGGCTGCAATGAGACAACCCACCATGTACTCGTACATGGCCTCTCACCGCTACCTTTACCAAATTGTGTTCACACACTTAGCTCTCAACGGTGGGACATGTTCACCACACTCCAATTCATTCCCGATGAATCAGACCCGACTCAACTCTAAGCAGTAGCAGGCATGACAACAAGCATGAATGAGTAGGCACATCAGGGCTCAAACAACTCCTACTCATGCTAGTGGGTTTCATCTATTTACTGTGGTAATGACAGGTCATGCAGAGGAAAAGGGGTTCAACTACCGCAGCATGTAACAGTTGAATCGTTGTTGTCCTAATGCAGTAAAAGAGAGCAGGAGCAAGAGAGTGGGATTGTATCGGAATGAACAAGAGGGTTTTGCTTGCCTGGCACTTCTGAAGATATTATAGCTCTTCATCGGTGTCATTGAACTCATCGTCGGAACCACATCTACGCAGGGGGAACGGTTACCGGCAACAGAGGGGGAACACAATCAATGCAATGCGACAATATGATGCATGAATGTGACATGGCAATATGATGTGATTTGAGCTAATTCAGCTATCAAGAGAAGGGTTTGAGTTGATTTGCATCAAAGGTTCAAATTCAAATTCAAACTATGAATTTATAAAGTGCATTATCATGTTTTCATCTAAACAGCAAGGTTAAGTTGCTTTGTCATGCATGAGAATGGTACAGATGGATATATTGGATTTTTCTGATCATTTTTCATATATAATTTGTTTCATTTGGAGTTACGGTTGATTTTCTATGAATTTTTGAAGTTTAGGCAAATTTCTGAAAATAAATAAATCATTTAGATTTATTTAAATTCCAGAAATAGTTTACTGCATCAGCATGACGTCGATGTGACGTCAGCGGTCAACCGGCGCGGTCCAGGTCAAACCTGACCAGTGGGACCCATGTGTCAGCAGTTAGTTCAACTAACTAAGTCTAGTTAGCGTTAAACTAATACTAATCCTAGTTTGGTTAGTGGCCTGGGGCCCACACGTCAGTGACCCGGGGAGTCAAACTGGGCCCACCCGGTCAACGGTCAGCGGGGTCAAACCCACCGGCGACTCGACGCCGGCGAGGCCCGAGACGGTGGCGCGGCTCGGAAAACGCCCACAGGGCACGGGCAAGGCTGTTCTTGGGCTCGTTGGAGAGCTCTTGCAGGCGCGCGTCTAGTGGTGGTGGATGCCGGGTCTATCATGGCCGGAGCCAATGACAGCGAGCTCCAAGGCGGCGGCCGGAGTTCGGCCATGTGCGGGGTTGGGGCTGCGGCGTGCAAACACAGGAACTGAGGCGCTAGCGAGGCACTACGCGATGCAGCAAGCATGTTGGGTAGTACGGGATGACCAAATGGTCGCCGGAGCGACGCCGACGACAAGCTCGAGTGGAGGTGAGCTTCGGCCATGGTGGAACTATGGCCTAGACGGTGCAAACATGTGGGAAAGAAGAGGGGAAAAGCGGCGGAGCTCACAGGGAGGTCGAGGAGCAGATCAGAGGGCTCGGGGGCGACCGGAGCGAGGCGAATCGATGAACGGCGTCCAGCGGGTACCGAGGTTGAAGACGACCCAATGGCGGCGATGCAGGGCCTCCGGCGAAGTGTGGCTCAGTGGGGAGGGCGAGGGCGTCGCGGCGGAGCTCGGGAGCAGCTCGGTCAGGCGAGGCGGTGGTTGTGGCCGTGTGGCAGCGAACGGCGGCGACGAGCGCGTCGTCCATAGCGGGGGAGGACGAGGGAGAGATCCAGGGAGAGAGGGGAGAGGTGCAGGGGGTCGAGGAGGAGTGCGTGGCGACGTCCTGAGCGTCCGAGCATCGAGGAGGAGGGGCAGGCAGGCAGGGTGGTGGCATGGCGAGCTCGGCGGCGTCACAGTGTCCCTCCTTTGCCTACTGGCAGAGGTAGGCGATGACTGGCAGCGGCGCTGGGCTGGGCCGGCCAGGTGGGCTGGCCAGCTGGGCTGCGACAGGTGAGGCCAGGTAAGCCTCCTCTCTCTGGTTTTCTCTATTTCTTTCTGTTTTCTATTTTCTGCAGTAAGTTTTGATTTAGTAAAAATACTAAACCATTTGTTAAAATGCTAAAATTAATTGTGGGCACTTGTGAATTTGTTTCCAACAGCCCTCATTTAATTTCACAATTATTTGAGCACTTAAAAATATGTATAGCATTTAAATGCCCAAATTCAAATACAATATGATTTAATTCAAAAATCCAGAATGGCCTAGAAATATGTGCATGACTTTTGGCAGAGGTTTTCGCCTTTAACAAAAATCATGAACTTTTCTAAAGGGCATTTGGGGTCATTGAAAATATTTTTATCGAACCTAGTTGAATTCATTAGGTGCTAGGGTTTCAACAATCCCCATTTCAAGTTTCATGAAATTTAAACATGATGACATGATGAGCAAGCAAAGTCAAGCAAGGGCTGAACTGGGGCTGTGACAGCTCACCCCCACTAAACAAGAATCTCGTCCCGAGATTCAAGTCATGAGGTAAGAAGATAAAGGGGTCACAAGCTAACACGACCTTCATGATCCGATTTTCCCTTCTCGAAGATGTTGATTCATTTCTCCAATTGATCTTGACGTCTTTGCTTTGAAATCTTCTTGCAACTATGATGACGGAAGAGAGGAAACTCGACAGAATTCGATCTTCACAAAGATCAAGCGCTACATGATCAACTCATGGAATGAGACGCTGGAACGTCTCTTAAGCCGGGACACAATGCACACATCAAGACGGATGGAGAGAAACTGATAACAAAGGTTCGATTTGGTAGGCAACATTTCCACGCTTAAGAAGATGGTGGATGCGTTTCAAGTAGCGAGGAGTTAAGTTGCCCTTCATGTCGAACGGGGCACCTTAGAGGAGGTGGCTCGTAGAGCTATTCCCTTAAGTGGCAAAAAGAATTACTTTTGATTCAGAGATCATTCAAACTCTTTATACCAGCCTAAGGCAATTCACAACAATCGTTTGGCGGAGTACAAAGGGATGGCATACCCGGACTAGAATGGATGAAATGGACTACCTTGTTGCAGACAACGCAAAGGATGATTTGCATATCATCAGAGGTGGAGGGGACCCATGGTAAGTCCACTTTTGAAGATGATATTGGACAGCAACTACTGAGAAGGGCAGCCCATGGGGGATTGGCACAATGGCGGTGCAAGCTGGGAACAAGATTTTAACTGTTGGGAATGTTCCAACCATCATATCTGCCTGAGATTCAGATCCGATTGGTAATAGGATACTTCAGACTCAGCATGTCTGAAAAGAAAGTTTGCAACACAATTCGACGGGATGGCATTGCGAGATTCTCGAGGAATGAACTAAGATAGGAAGCTCCAAAACATGAGCTGGTTCTGCTAAACACATGTGAACACGCTGTCCTAGACAAGCATGACCACATAGTAGTCTTATGATAAAACACTAACGAGTTCAGGTTGGGAACCATCATCGAGGTTATCGGAGTCTTGTGCATGGTCTAGAATTAACACAACAAACTCCTTTTCCTTGAACAAATCAATCAGTGGCTTGGGGTGCGAGGGAACATATGGAATGAAGGTTGCAAGTCTCCAAACCACATGATACTTCGCACATATGCATGAATGACATGGGATGATTCCAGAGGAAGCAAAACAAGCTTTCTCGAATTCACGGCGGCAAGTTGCATCGAATGCACATGAACTAAGAAAGTCACTTCTTTCATCCGGACATATGCTACATGAATGGATCACGAAAGCATTGCTCACAAGTTTCCAACACTAGCTGGATGTTCAACATAATCATGGAGAAGATAAGGATGTTGTCGATGGGCTCAACAACAATTCATCCAGATTGCCATATAGATGGAATTCCGTAATTAGGTGAACACAGTGATAGCATTGGTCAGACCAAAGGATGTAATGGTGTATCCCGAGGTATCAAACACGAGTAAGACAACATTACGAACATCGTTGGTTCTGATTTGATTTGAGGATAGCCCACACTCAAATCAAAGTTTGGACAAGACAATAGATCCAACAACTGATCACGAGGACCAATTGATGAAGATATCATCCTTCTTCGACACACACACACACACACACACACACACACACATATATATATCCCTTAACATGAACTAGGTCAGACAACCTTTTATCTTCCAACTCTCCAAGTTGTTGTTTAGCTTAACCAACTAGCTCAGGGGTATCCAACACAGATTCTTGGAGAAAAGGCGTGGCTACAAGGAACCAACTTGATCATGAACTCAACATAGCGGTCAGGTGACAACCTGGTAACACTTCCGAGAAGATATTCAGAAAATCACGAACCACCGATATGTTACTAAGCTCGAGAACAATCTTGCTTTTCAGGGCAAGATGATATGGTCAAATAAGCAAGGGATTCAATCCTAGCTCAAAGGTCGAAGGGTACACCAGGAAAATGGTCTAGGTAGCACAATCTATCTTAGAATCATGATTCCATAACCAACACGCTAAGTATGAGGTTATTGCCCATTAACTACCAAGCAACATAGTTGCTAGGAGTATTGATTTCACACATCACAATTCACTTGTCGGTATTCCGATTGTGACAACACGACACCGAGGAATGAATAATGATGGTGAGAAGTATCACTACATCAAGAATTCATAAGGGAAGGTGCAATTCTCATGACATTCCTGACATAAAGTGGATAATACTTCACGGTAGAACAGACCAATAGCTTGATTGCATTTGATTTGCGAAATACCACTACTTTGACCCAATCCTAGAAATGGATGAGGTACTGCAGTTTGTTTCTCCTAGTCATTCTGAACTAGAATGGCTTGTCGGACCACAAGAACGATAGGCACCGATGAACGAATGCTCCAATACTCTTGACTATCAATTGAAAGATGAAGGTCGGAATATAACCAAAGAGAGACAACTCAAAGGAACATATGTTTTTCTGAGTTGTGGACGCATAGATTAGTATGTCGAGCGAAGCTCAACATTTCTTCCGGGTAACCCATGCGGAAGGCTAGGATTGGCAGAGTCACAATATGAATGGGGTACTCCTCAAGAGCACCCTGGTTGTAATCTTTTGGTTCAAAGGAACTTCTGCCATGATAGTTCATGGTATTGGAAGAATGAGATACCACGGACCTTGAAGGCTATCACAAAGGTTACTAATATCCTAAAGGTACGAGCAATACTATCAACACGATGTAAGTAGAGTGAATCTTGGGTCAAGAACCCAGGAGTAGAATACCTACTACTAAATGGCATCACAAGATGCTTTCGAGAATGGTGGCCAAAATCATCACATTGGGGATACAAAGCATGGCTAGATTACTGGGTTGTTCTCTAAGACACCTAGGGTCATGATAAGCTTCAACATATACGTCGAGGCAATGGAGTACCTCAACACACCGATTAGTATGCTTAATCTGGCCCAAAAGGACATCGGGAACACAGAGGAAAGATTTGCAAGTGCATCAGATTGTTTAGAAACCTGGGATGACTCAGATAGCATAATGGCTGTAAATGCTCAAAAAGATTTGAGACATCCTGCAAAATGGTGGCATAACCACTCAACATCACAATATCAAGGTTCTGAGGCCAGGTATGAACATATGTAACATCCCAAATTTTCAATTTGGAATGTTATACATTAGATCATCATTGCATACCATATTTTATTTTGCATTTTGGTTGCTCCTAGAAATTCTACGCAACTCAATGACCCACGGAGAGAGTTGGGGATTTCGTTATTTTCATATTTGAGTTTTTCTTAAATTTTGAGAATAGGATCATTTGATTTTATTTATTTTATCATCAATTATTTCTATTACAAAAATACGAGAGAGGGAATAAAATGACTTTCCAAAATAAAGAAATATTGAGGATTTAATAATAAAATCAAATAAGATTTTATTTCGGAGTTTTTCGGTGTTTTATTTGAATTTAGGAAATGTGTGTTTTTCAAAATTGCATTTATGTCCCAAATAAATGTTCACCTTGTGCGGCTTGATTTTAGAAGTCTGTGAAAATTTATTTCGGAATTTTTGGAGTCTGTTTAGTATTTCTTTTTATTTTTCTTCTGCGTGTTAATATTTTTTTTTTAAAACGAACCGACCAACGGGCCGTGTCCGGCCAGGACTCCGGCCCGAGGTGGATTTATAAGTCGGCCCAGCCCCGGGGGAACCCTAGCCCCGAGCCGCCCCAGCCGCCCGATGTAACGCCCCGAAACCGATGTGCCGGGTGTCTTTCAGTTATTCGCTATTGTGGTGTTGTCTTTGCTTGCGTGTCATGCATTGCATATCTTGTCATCATGTGCATTGCATCATCATGTTTTCAAAACTTGCATCCGTCCCGGTCTCCTCGTTCCGTCTGTTGTCCGTTCTGAGCCCAGACACACCTGCACGCGCCCGCGGCATGTCCGAAATATTATTTTATAAGTGGCCGGAAAATGTTCTCGGAATGGGATGAGAGTTGACGTGTGGTCTTATTATAGTGTAGATAGACCGCCTATCAAATTTCATCGCGTTCGGTGTCCATTTGATAGCCCAACCGTTAACTATAGCGGCAATGTAGCCGGTCTAACGTCGGACGTTTTCGGTCTCCGAAAACAGTCGTCGGGCCTCTCTCTCTTCTTTTCTCTCAGCTCGAGCCCTTCTGCACAGCCCACGAGTTCCAACCGACCCCTCACGTGCGCGTCCGAAATTGTCTCGGACCCGACCCGGGCAGTCGTCACCGTTGTGTCCGGATCATCCCCAAACATCTACAAAACATCTCATTTTTCCTTTTTGGACTCCCTAACTATTTATTCTCGACCGTCTGATCCCAATCCGATGATCAAAAATCCCCCTTCTATTACCTACATTCTATATATAGCCCCCTAACCCTAAATTTTAGGCCTCATGTCCCATCCATCCCATCATGCACTGCCATCCTCCTTGGATCCCGCAGCGCCTCCCCTGATCTCCTCGTTATCCCCATCGACCCAATCCCCCACGCCACCACCCCACTCCAGATCGAGAGGAGCTCGATCTCGACCTCTCTCCCGACCAGCGCCTCCCCTCGCGTCCGGCTCTTGTTGAAGCTCATCGTTGCCGGCCACCCAAACAACTATAGGAGCCCCGCCGCTGGCTGGCCGAACCAGCAGATGAGCGCTTTGCCCCGCCTTCTTCCTTTTCCTTCCGCCTCGTGCGCCTCTCTCATTCCCCGATCTCTCTTCCAGGAACACCAGCGCCTCCGAATGATGCCCATGGCTCCGCCGGCCCTCAAACTCGCTGCTTCCCCGTGCCACCATTCAGATCCTGCCGGAGGTTGCCTCCTCGCGCCCATTCCCGCCTGATCGTGCAGCGCCGCCGCCCGTCTTCTTCATTCACGGCGAGTACTACGGCTGTCCTGCTCGCTCGCGACAAGTCCATCTTCAAGCCGCCGTGCCGTTTCCTTGCTGACCCCGTCGACCGGCGCCGCCAACCTCCTCAGCTCGCCGGAGCTCCTGCCGCATCGCGTCGCCGCCGTTGCCTGTTCTCCTCTGCTCCTCGAGCGAGCACCGCCGCCTCGGGTTGTCCCGTCATCGTCGAGTCCTCACCGAAGGAACTCTGCCACCCCGCGCCGCCCAGACCCGCGCACGTTGTCGGCAGGAAGCCGTCGCCCCGCGCCAAGTCCTGCTGCAGCCGCCTCGCCCCATGGTGTCGACCTGCTACCAGCACCTGCTGGTTTCCTCTGCTTCGAGCGACTCAAGCCGCACGCCCTGCTTCCCGTGCTTCGGTCGCGTTGACCCCGATCCAAGGCCTCGCTCCAGCGAGAGGCCCAGATCCGCCAGCCTAGCCGGCCCATCCTCCCCTCAGCCCAAAGTGAGCAGCCCCAGCGCGTGTTCCTGTTGGGCCAGCAAGATTTCGGCCCAACGCATGTTTTTTTTCCTGAACGTTTTTCCTATTTTCCCTGTGAACACCAATTTACATAAAAACCCTTGCACTTCATTCATTTAATAACTCACAAATGGTGCATCGGTTTAAAACAAGTTATATATGAAAGTTGCTTAGAATTTTGTCTAGTTTAATAATTTGCAACTTTCATCCATGTTAAAAATATTTAAAATGTTGTTTGCTTAAATTTGCTCCTATGTCATGTTAAAATGCTTTAATTCATAACTATTTAACCGTAACTCCGAATTAAATAATCTTTATATGTAAATGGGGTAGAATTTTGCCTAGTTTATCATGGTGGCATCACTTTGCATGTTTAACAACTCTAAAATTGTGTTTAGGGCAGATCAGTACCAAATCCTTAAATTGCACATGGGGATTTTTCTGGACTTGTTGTTTGTTGTTCCGGCCTCATTTAAACTTGCCTAGATAGGTAGTTTTCTTTTTGCTTCACCTCTTGCCATGCTAACCAACATTTAATATTGTTGAGTACCTAAACGAGAGAGAACTAAATAAGTCATGTGGTGTTTTCTTCAATATGCAACTCCGTGGCATAATGAGCTCCACTTAATTTGTAGGATTGTTTGTGCACTTTGCCATAAGATCCGTATGCACTCTTACATAAATTTAGAATCAACCCAATGCTTTTGAAGAGGTTTAGCTCTGCAGTCCTCTTGTAAGGACCAAACGTGGTCTATCACTATACTTACATTAACAACTACTCCCTCTGTCCCATAATATAAGAACGTTTTGTACAGTACACCAGTGTTCAAAACACTCTTGTAATATGGGAAGAGGGATTGGTTCATTTTGTAGCATTCTACATCGTATCTCCCACGCCCACCATTTACTAAAAAAGATCAGATCTATATTTTAATCTTATCAACAAGTAGAATACACAGACAATGCCAGTGCAAAAGTGTAGCCCATTGCTCTTGTGAGTACATTTTGTCCTATAACGCTTGTACTTCCAGGGATTGGTAGTTGATTATGTAGCATCAATCTGCATCTTATCTTCATTATCCTCTATCCCTTCCAGTATTATCATATCTATAATTACTCTCCACAAAATGTAGAGTACACGCAATGCTTATGAAGAAGATTATGTGCTGAAATTCTTGAGTTATCCTTCCCTTGACATGGAGAAGGGCATTATAAAGCCGGTGTTAACTGTTAATGTAAGTCAGTCCTTCTAAAGCATTTATCCTCAACTGCTGTTTAATTTGCTCATACTCCCTATCATTTACTACTGTTTAGTTTGCTGATTCTACCAAAATGCATGTTCGTAAGAACCGTAAGTTCTAAGTTTTACTTGTAAAACCAAATTCCTTATTCATACCATGCACATTACTTAATACTCCCTATATGTATGCTTGTTTTTGTGGATCTATAATCAAGTGTGTGGTGAAGCAGCCCACGTTTGCACCTTGTCGTCTCCTGTTTTATCTTACTGATGTGGCTGATGATATGAACAACATGCCATGCACATTATCCAAAATAGATACAATGATTTTCTTTGCCCTTCATCTATGCTTGTTATGTTGACATGGTAATCCAGTAGTGTGGTGAAGCTCCCCGTATTATGAACAATGCCAAATTATGCTATTTATATTTTGAACTTACTCTTTATTTTCTAATTTGAAATTGGATAGAATTGACAGAATAGTTATCATCTTTGTTTATACACGTGTAAAACCTGTCATCTCTCTGCTTTGTTTCAGGGTGATATGCCTGATGGCATGCACAAGTCTGCTGAAGGCTGTAAGACAAACCCAACATATATTGCAGCAAAGAAGGCAAAACATCTTGAAGATAGCGAGGCAACCCCAAAGTCTTGTCTTGATGCAGTGTTCAAGTTACTTGAGACTAACAGTCAGACAAGCTCACAGAATTCGTTGTCTGAATCAGTTCGACTTCTTCAGTCCCAAGTTCTAGCAGAAAGGCATTCTGCAACTCAACTTCGACTTGAAGTCCTATCTCTAAGAAAGACTGCAGAGAACACCAATGAGAACCTCATCGCTAAACAGCTACACCTGGAAGCTATGACCGACATGCTAGGCCGGTCTCACAGCCTTGCTCAACAGCTTGCGCAGCAGTTCCCCCGCAAGGCTAACCTTTCTTCAACTGTCTTGGAAGTGGTCTCGGTTCAGTATTATTTTGTTACGCTGCAATGGTGCCCGGTTTTTGTAATCTGCTTCTTCGTTGCGCTTTATGATCACTGGTGGTGAACTTCGATGCCCAGTGGATGTAATATACCTTAAATCCTTTATTGTATAGTGTAGGTTTATTCTTAGTTACTATGCCGTAATTTCTTTATTGTATGGAGTAGGTTTGTTCTTAATTCCTACTAGTTACTGCCATCATTCGCTATCTGAAAAAAATCAGATGTAGTCGACCGGACCGAAACATTCGACTCTAACGGGCCAGGTTTTTAGCGGGCCACAATTGGGCCGGCCTGCGTCTTTCTTGGGCCCGAATGATTGGGGCCTTCACACATTGCGCCAGGCCCAAACTTACACCGGCCTATATTTTAGTTGGGCCTTTTGTCGACCCAACGCTTAGTTTGGCCCAGGTAGCGTTGGGCCATTAACAGGCTGAATATTGTACTGGCCTGTTACGGCCGAGATGAAACCATGGGCCTTTAGTAGGACAAAATGCATGTTGGGCCTCAATTTTCACTAGTCGTCAACGGGCCTTCAGCAGGCCGAAATGTAGACCGGGCCGTTTTGGGCCCAGTTAGCTCACGGGCTGTTACCAGGCCGAAACATATCTCGGGCCTTAGTTGGCCCACTGATATCATGGGCCTTTAAGAGGCCGAAAGCTTAGCACATGCATCAACATGCCGAATTACGCGACAGGCCTTTAACAGGCCCAAAGTCATGTTGGGCTTAACTGATGCCACCTTTAGCACGGGCCGTTAGTGGGCCCGATGTCCCGTCGGACCATATATGGCCCATGGGCAGCACGGGCCATTCGTAGGCCGAAAGTCACACCAGGCTGAAATGGGCCCATGTCTACATCAGGCCTCTAACAGGCCGAAAGTCATTGGGCTGTAGTTGGGCCCAAATATTCAGCGAACAATTAATAGGCCAGATCTGGCTTCAGGCCGCAAATGGGCCCAAATATTGGGCGAACAATTAACGGGCCAGATCTGGCTTCGGGCCGTAAATGGGCCCAAATATTGGGCGAACAATTAACGGGCCAGATCTGGCTTCGGGCCATAAATGGGCATTTATTAAGCAGGTCATTATTGGGCTGGCCCACTAGTACCTGATTAAGTTCTACGGGCCTTTGACTGGGCCGGCCTTTTTAACCTATATGGGCCTCTGTTGGGCCCAGCCACGTGTCGACGTATCATAGGCATGTATCCTCCAATGGACGGGCGACAACTGGCCCACTGACGAGCTGACAGGTGTTCCCTTCGGCCAATCAGAATTTTCCACGTGGAAATTTCCCATTGGTCAGGGCTGTTAACGTGTTATCGGATCCAAAATCCGACCCGATAGCTTAACGGCGTTCCGTTACGGTGGATGCCACGTGCCGGTCACGCTTGATGAAAGAACTTCTGTGACGCGCGATTTATCATCATGGAAGTGGACAGTTCCATGATGATAATTTTGGTAATGTCATGGAACACTTCTACGATAGCACAGGTATGACTATCTTGATTCTGTCATAAAAGCGTCATGGATGTACATGCATGACAAAAAACGCGACCTACTGTGACAAACACGTATCATTAGGGAAGTGTATTTTTTTGTAGTGTCTTTAAGGGCCTCGGCAAGATTGGTCTCTTGGGCTTTACTCTTTCCTCCAGGGACTTGTACTTGTTGGTGGCGTCTTTGAGTGCTTTCTCTACTTCAGCCACCCGCTCCTCGTACTGGGAGCGGACAGCTTGTTCGAACTTCAAGTCCTCGGCCGCTTTATCAGCGGCCGCCCTGTTCACCCTTGCCTGCCCCTGGGCCTGGGTAAGTTAACCCCTCAGGGCCTCAACTGTAGCTATGCTACCTGCAATCACGCACATAGCAGCGCATGAGCTTTAACTCCAAAGGTACGGGCCTGAACGAAACATTTTAATAACATACGTCGCACCTCTTCAACACCCTTATTGATGTGGATGAGATCCTCATCAGCTAGTCCCAGCTGACGCTTGGGGTTCGGATACCTCAGCGGCCTGGGCGGTCGCAGCGAGCAGTGAAGCCTACATTTCAACATATGAAAGTACATTAGCTCCAGCAAAAGTTATTGATCCTCTGTCCGCCTCCTTTTGATTAACAAAAGGGACGATCAGAGTCTCAGGGGATACTATCTATACACAGGCATCTTCTCATAGGAAAAGCGGTCACAAATATTACATTCCATACCTCGAAGCCTGTTAGCAGGCTAGCAAAGGCCACGTTCAGTCCGTTCTTGGCAGACTGAACCTTTTCAACCACCGCAACCATCAGGGTGCGGTGCTCCTCCACAATGGAAGCTCGTTGTAGTGCCTCCATCAGTGTATTCGACGCCTCCGGACTAGCAAACGTCACCACAGGAGTTGGCACTCCTTCATCCCCCAAGGAGGGTTGCTTATTCGGCTGTTGAGCCATTTGGGTTTCCGGCGTAATATCCGGCTGATGATTGGACTGGCCTAGACCCCCGCCATCAACCCTCAAGGGGATTGTTACCCCCATGTTTTCGGCGACTGTAGTGTAACTTTCTGGCGTCGTTTTGCTGGCTTCCCGTACCGCCTCGTGCCCCGGAGAGGCCCTTCGGGACAACACCTCGGTGTCATCCTTGGAGAGAGGCGGGGAGGCTCGCGAAAGTGACTCGCTCTCCATCATCCTTGGATCCAAGGAGTTCCCCTCCGATGATTGTTGGGGAAGATCGTGGGCCGGCCTGTGCCATTCAAAACTTCAATACCATAATCATCAAAAATGGACATATGTGCGGCATCTTCTCATACTCACGATTCGGCAAGGGGCTTCGGCCTGGGGCGCCACTTGGGGGTGTGTGATGCCCTAGACCGTTGCGCCAAGTGTTCCCCAGTTGTTCGATGTTGTTTCCTTGTCATTCGCTTGCGTGTTTCATCTTGACATGTCATCATATGCATTGCCTCATCATGTTTTCAAAACTTGCATCCGTCCAGATCTCCTCGTTCTCTCCGTTGTCCATTCTGAGCTCAACCACACTTGCACGCACCCGCGGCATGTCCGACATATTATTTTATAAGTGGCCGGAAAATGTTCTAGGAATTGGTTGAAAGTTGGCATGCGGTGTTGTTATAGTGTAGATTGGACGCTTTCCAAATTTCATCGCATTCGGAGATCGTCTGATGACCCAACGGATAACTATAGCGACATTATAGTCGGTCAAACATCGGACGTTTTCGGTCTCCGGAAATGGTTGCCGGGCTGCCTTCTTTCCTCTCCTCACAGCCCAAGCCCCTCTACACATTTCACTACCTACCACCAGGCCCAACCTAAGCTCTCTCGTCAGCCCGCGGACCTCCTTGCCCGCGCGTCCGAAAGTTGTCCCGGACCCGACCCGAGCAGTTGTGACCGATGAGTCCGAAACATCCCCAAACATCTATAAAACATCTCCGTTCAATTATTTTATCTCCCAAGCCTATTTATCCGGGTCCATCCGATTAAGATCGGAGGGACCAAATGCCCCTAAACTTAGCCATTTTGCTATATATAGATCAACCACTAACCTATTTTGGACAAACCCTAAAAGCTAGGGACTTGCCGCTGCCACCGCCACTGCACTCATCTACCAAATCCCCATTGGGATCCTCCCAGATCCACCTCCCTCCTCGTTTTCCTCTCCTACCCAATTCCCACCATAGCCAACCACCATCGCCTCCGTTTATGTGCCCGACCAATCACGCGGCCTCTTCTCCCCTCGATCCCAAATGGGTCGTTAAGCTGTTCGGGCCCCTGAGCAGGAGAGAAGCTCCTCGTCGCCTTGGACTCGAGCGCGCCGCCACCTGCAGGCCGACCCCGTCGCCGCTCCTTCCCTACTCCTCCTCCTTCCTTCTCCCAACCTTACCCCGTTTTTCTGTGTCTATTTTCTCAATGGACAGGGAGCGCCATGGCTTCCACTTCAAGTTTCTGCGCCGCTCGAAGCTCCTTGATTCCGGCCGGATCCATTGCCCTAGAGACTCTCGGCCCTGTCAGACCTTCTTCTTTGTTGCTCCTCTACATCGCCCCGCCATGCTCCTGGAGCCACGGCGCCCGCTCGTCCTCAAGGTCGCCGGCATGCGTCCCGCCAAGTCCCTCCGCCGTCCCGCGCCTGGAGCCGCATCCCTCTACTGCGAGCTGCCTCCCGCGCCTCGTTCTCCTTCAAGACCGCCGGTCCCAGCGCCGACCCACCAGATCCGGTCTCCCCCTCGCCTTCTCCGCCTCGCAAGACACCACCTCTTCCCGGATTCCCTGGCCTCGCAAGCCACCACCTCTTCCCGGATTCCCTCGCCGCGCCACTCCTCTATTCCATTCGAGGAGAGACAAAACCGCTACAGCCCCCTGCGTTGACCCGTTCCAGCGCCAGTGTGGGCAAGCGCCTAGGCCCAGCGCCCCTTCTAGTCTCCCTCTCCACCAAACCGACCGGCCCATCTTCTCCTTAAGGCCCAAAGTGAGCAGCCCCTCTCCACTCCCTCTCCTGTAGACTACCGGGACAACCAGATTCGGCCCAGTGTGTTTTTCCCTTGTCTGCGATTTTAGCAATATTCTAGTGCTTTACCTGTTTTGCAGAAAACCCCCCAAAGCTTCATGCATATAATTACTCACAAATGGTGCATCATATTAAAACAAATCATATATGAAACTTGCGTAAAATTTTGTATATATTAATAATTTGCAACTTTCATCTATGTTTAAAATGTTTAAAATGATGTTTGCATATATTTTGCCTTTATGCCATGCTAAAATGAGTTAGTTCATAACTAATTAACCGTAGCTCCGAATTTAATAAATTTTATATGTAAATGGGGTAGAAAATTGCCTAGTTTAACATGGTGTACTTGCTTTGCATGTTTAACAACTATAAAATTGTGTTTAGGGCAGATAAGTGCCAAACCTAAAATATGCACATGACGAGTTTCCGGATTTGTTGTTTTGTTGTTCCGGCCTCATTTAAACTTCCCTAGATAGGTAGTTCTCATATGCTTCACCTCTTGCCATGATAAACAACATTTAATATTGTTGAGTACATAAACGAGAAAGAACTAAATAATGGATGTGGTGTTTTCTTCAATATGCAACTCGTTGCGTATTGAGCTCCACTTAATTTGTAGGATTGTTTGTGCACTTTGCCATGCCATGCCGCCTTAAACCGGACATGCATCATACTTGGTTGTGCATCATGCCATGATTATGTGATGGTTGTTTACCATGTTGTTTGCTTCTTTCCGGGTTGCTTCTCGCGTTAGCTTCGGTTTTGTTCCGGAGTTGTGAGGATTCGTTCGACTGCGTCCGTTTGTCTTCCTCATGGACTCATTCTTCTTCCTTGCGGGATCTCAGGCAAGATGACCATACCCTCAAAATCACTTCTATCTTTGCTTGCTAGTTGCTCGCTCTATTGCTAAGCCGCGATACCTACCACTTGCTATATCATGCCTCCCTTATTGCCATGACAAGCCTCTAACCCACCTTACCTAGCAAACCGTTGTTTGGCTATGTTACTGCTTTGCTCAGCCCCTCTTATAGCGTTGCTAGTTGCAGGTGAAGTTGAAGTTTGTTCCATGTTTGGACCATGGATTTGTTGGGATATCATTATTATATCTTATTTACTTTAATGCACCTATATACTTGGTAAAGGGTGGAAGGCTCGGCCTTATGCCTGGTGTTTTGTTCCACTCTTGCCGCCCTAGTTTCCGTCATACCGGTGTTATGTTCCTTGATTTTGCATTCCTTACACGGTTGGGTGTTATGGGGACCCCTTGACAGTTCACTTTGAATAAAACTCCTCCAGCAAGGCCCAACCTTGGTTTTACATTTGCCTCACCTAGCCTTTTTCCCTTGGGTTTCCGGAGCCCGAGGGTCATGTTTATTTTAACCCCCCTGGGCAGTGCTTCTCTAAGTGTTGGTCCAACCTGAGCGATGCCCCGCGCCCCCTGGGCAACCAGGGTCTATCCCAACTCGACGTCTTGCTCATCCGGTGTGCCCTGAGAACGAGATATGTGCAGCTCCTATCGGGATCTGTCGGCACATTCACGCGGCTTTGCTGGTCTTGTTTTACCATCGTCGAAATGTCTTGTAACCGGGATTCTGAGTCTGATCGGGTCTTCCTGGGAGAAGGTATACCCTTCGTTGACCGTGAGAGCTTGTGATGGGCTAAGTTGGGACACCCCTGCAGGGTTTTGAACTTTCGAAAGCCGTGCCCGCGGTTATGGGTAGATGGGAATTTGTTAATATCTGGTTGTAGAATACTTGACACTTAACTTAATTAAAAATAATCAACCGCGTGTGTAGCCGTGATGGTTTCTTTTCGGTGGAGTCTAGGAAGTGAACACGGTTCTTGTGTTATGCTTGAACGTAAGTAGTTTCAGGATCACTTCTTGATCACTTCTAGTTCACGACCGTGCTTTGCTTCTCTTCTCGCTCTCATTTGCGTAAGTTAACCACCATATATGCTAGTGCTTGCTGTAGCTCCACCTCACTCCCTTTCCTACCCATAAGCTTAAATAGTCTTGATCTCATGGGTGCGAGATTGCTGAGTCCTCGTGACTCACAGGTACTTCCAAACAGTTGCAGGTGCCGATGCTACCAGTGAAGGTGACGCAACCCAGATCAAGTGGGAGCTCGACGAAGATCGTGTTCCTTGTGTAGTTTTCGTTTCCGGTTGATCAGTAGTGGAGCCCAGTTGGGGCGATCGGGGATCTATGCATTAGGGGTTGTCTTTATTTTGGTTCCGTAGTCAGACCTTGATTTGTATTCTGGATGATGTAATGCTATATTCATGTATTGTGTGAAGTGGCGATTGTAAGCCAACTCTTTATCCCTTTCATATTCAGTACATGGGATGTGTAAATATTACCCCTCTTGCGACATGCCTACTATGCGGTTATGCCTCTAAGTCATGCTCCGACACGTGGGAGATATAGCCGCATCGTGGGTGTAACAAGTTGGTAATTAGAGCCTTCCCCGACTTAGGAGCCCCCTGCTTGATCGAATCGCTGGCGTTGTTGAGTCTAGAAAAATGTTTTGAGTATTAGAGGATTATATATATATATATATATATCGAAGAGTAGGATTCTTGTTACTCCTCAGTCCCTTCGTCGCTCTGGTGAGGCTTCCTGACGTAGAGTTTTGACTCTTCTCTTCTCAAATTTCACAATTTTTTTAGGATCACGCGGGTATCTTGGAATCGTTTCGATGGTTTTGTGACGAGAACATTGTTCTTGGTGCCTCCTGACATTTAGGGGTTGTGGCAGTGTCTCGGGGAGTTGAGCTCTAAGGTGTTGTCATCACAATTTTATCGTTGCAGTTCTGGAATACCTGAGTTCGCCGACATCGAAAATCTCCTTTATGCAGTTGTTGGTGAGATAACCTCGACGCCACCCAGTACTGGGGCGGGAGTTCGGGAGTATTGCCATAACTCGTATAACGGATTCTTTTTCGAAGGTTGAGGTAAACGATTTCCGAAGGTTTCTTGGTTATGTGTTGAAGGATGGATACAGCTGGATGTAGGATTTGCTAGTTATGGGTGAGATATTATGCTTCCCCTGTATCCCCAACACCTGATTGCATAACTAGAAAGTTTCGGGAGTTTATAACTGGTAATTCAAGTAGCTCCTAGAATATCTTTCCAACAAACACATGATATGATATGGGATCTATCATATGTTTGTTTCCATCTTATTCTGCAAGCCAATCCTTTGTTTTGTTTTTAGTTGTGGTATTCGAGTTGCTTCAAAGTCAAGTGTTGATTCCATACCTTCCTTAAGCGATGCTCTCATATTTCTATGAGGGTATTAATCCTTTTTGATCATCAAGGTTATCATCCCAATTCTATTTCCAACCGGTGCGCTTCTCTTCGAGAGGATCCTATCATTTTTTCAACATCCGCAAGATCAACTCAAAGTCTTCTCAACGTTATTTGTTTCATCCATCACAAGTTGCCTTTGTTTCTCCCGCCCTCCCACCCTTTTTTCTTCTTGGACTCAGATTGTTTAATCAAGTATCCTCTTATCGATGGAAGTCTCTCCATTCTTTTTCGTCAATGTTCTTATTCGGTGATTCTCATGGAGATGCTCTACAAGCTTATCATTCTTCATTCTTTTCTTCTATGGTGTATTAAAGTCAAGCTTTGTCCATCATATCTTTTCCTCATTTCAAATGTTTTCTCATGCCGGTGCACCTCTTAATCATCCAGTTCTCGATATTCAATTATTCCGGAGTGCTAAAGATATCTCAGAAGACTCAAGTTTCCATTCTCAAGTTGCTCAAGTCCTTTTGAGGATGTTATCTCATTCAAGCCATTTAAATCAACCATTGCAATCTCCTTTTCAGGTAATCGTTCAATGGTGTTTCTTTTGAGTGGACCCTAACCCACAGGTCTTTTCCCAGGATCTTACCTGACTCTTCTATTTTTCCGGAGCTACTATCAAATTCTTCTCCAAGTTGACGTAAGAATGAATTTTCATCAGTCAATTGCCTTCTTCAATATCGTTTTTCAAATTCTTTTCATCGTTGGATCAACCTCTTCATTAATCATTCTCCCGGAGTATCTTAATAATTCATGGTGGTGTTTCTCGTCGTCATTCTCGGATTTGAAGACCGAACAAGAGTTCCTCTTAAATCCTTACCCGTTCTTTCAAGGATTCGTGATTCAAGCTTGATGCCATTCTCTCATAATTGTTTTCGATTGTGAGAATTATTTTCACCCATCCGAAGCAATTCAAGAGTCTTTCCAGTTTGATTCTCCGGAGCCCATCATCTAAGAATAATTCATTCCAGTTTTCAGCTCTCGTTTCTCCAAATATTACCAGTGCATCGATCAAATATCCTCTAATTAGTTCATGATCTCTTCGTTCTCTTATATCTAAACTCTCTCATGTATCTTCGTTTATTTGCTAATTCTTACCGGTGATTCATCCCTTTACTTCGTTCGTTTTTCAATTCTTACGGTGGTTCATTCAAGATTTCTTTTCCTTCGTTATCATATCAATTTCTTCGTTGTTTCAATCCTACCGTTGGTTCGTTGAAGACCTTTTCAAGTTTGCGTAATATCTATCTTAATCCTTTCTACGAGAATAAGTAGTATGCAAAATCAGTTACTTGTCATCAATTTAAATTGGTGAAGGGTACGCATAACGTAATTCTTACTCTTGTTTAATCCAAGTGATTAATTCCTTATTCCGGAGGTTCATCAAAATTCTTGATTTCACTTGTTCATCTTTCTTTCCGGAGTTCCAAGTTTTTCTCGGTTATGTCATCGCGAAGATCCATCTAAATCATTGCAAGGTTTCACCTTGTGTTTTCAACTTCTATTTCTTTCTTTCATTCTTTTATTACCGGAGTTCTTCATGGAGGCTCAACAAGGTGGTTCGTCAAGGATTCCTTTCATTCTTCAATTGCCCTCAACATTCCTCTCGAAGTTAAGTTCCGCCAAGCTATACTCTCAAATAAACATGGTGTTCAACACATGTCTTGTTTTGAGGAGTTCAAACATTCTTCATCTTGCATTTCTAACTGCAGTTCTTCCTATCTTATCTTTTGAGGTGGTGTTATGTCCCTCTTCACAAATTGAGTTTGTGTTTCATGATTCCCATGTTGTCAAGATTGAGATATTTGTAATCCAACAATCTCTTCGTTGGAGTTATCTTGTGTCATGTTTCACCTAAATCCTTCCCTAAGGAATGTTGCTATTGTGGTGCTTATCAATGATCCATGTTTTCTCCTATCGTCTCGGCGGAAGAAGTTTTTCATCTCCTCGTCGATCTAAAGAAAGCAATTGTTTTCCGTTTGTGGAAGGATTTCACCTCAAGTTTTTTGAGATGTTTTCCATTAGCCCACATCAAGCTTATGCCTTAGTTGTTGATAATCCAACAACTCCATTCAACCTTTTCTTCGTAAGCATGCTCTTTCAATTTTATTTGCAAGAGTTATCTTTCTTCTCCTCCGTTCTTTTCTTTCCAACCATCTAGTTTTCCATTCATTTGTTCTGGAGGCATGGTGATGTTGCTATCTTCTTCCTATCATCTTGTTTTGCCAAGATCATACTCTTTCCTTTGTCTATCCATTCAACCAGAATGTTGGGTACTTCATTCAAGTTCTCTCATCTTATCAAGTTCTACCTCCCTTCTTAACCAGAGTGTTGTCTGAAATCTTTCTTACCCCTTGTGCCATTCTTTCAATAGTTCCGGAGGCAATGTGTTTTTGTTTTCTTCAAGTATCATCCCATCTCCTCAAATTCATGTTCAATTCCTTCCATTTCCGACTGGAGTGTTGTCATAATTGATCTTTATCGTTCCTTGTACATCTCATTTCAACTGAAGCACTTGCAAGTACTTCTTGTCCATTGCAACCCCTTTTCTTATGTCTTTCAACCTACAAGGTTCTAGTAATATTCCTTGTTCCTCTGTTCTAACGGAGTGTTTTCAACTTTGTTAATCTTCATTGTATTTCTTTCTTTCAATTTATTCAACATCGCAAGGTTTGTTGGTTTCACTCGTTTGTCAAAGAAGCAACTTTGTTTTACCTCTTCATCATTTGTTTCTCTCCAGTGCCATCCTAGATCTCGGGACGAGATCCTCTCATAGTGGTGGAGTGTTGTGACGCCCTAGACCATTGCGCCAGGTGTTCCCCAGTTGTTCGATGTTGTTGCCTTCTCATTCTGTTGCGTGTTGCATCTTGACATGTCATCATATGCATTGCATCATCATGTTTTCAAAACTTGCATCCGTCTCGGCCTCCTCGTTCTGTCCATTTTCCGTTCTGAGCTCAACCACACTTGCACGCACCCGCGGCATGTCTGAAATATTATTTTATAAGTGTCCGGAAAATGTTCTCGGAATGGGTTGAAAGTTGGCATGCGGTGTAGTTATAGTGTAGACTGGCCGCCTGCCAAATTTCATCGCATTCGGAGATCGTCTGATGCCCCAATGGATAACTATAGCGACATTATAGTCGGTCAAACGTCGGACGTTTTCGGTCTCCGGAAACGGCTGGGCTGCCTTCTTTCCTCTCCTCTCAGCCCAAGCCCCTCTATACATTTCACTACCTACCACCAGGCCCAACCTAAGCTCTCTCGTCAGCCCGCGGACCTCCTCGCGCGCGCGTCCGAAAGCTGTCCCGGACCCGACCCGAGCAGTTGTGACCGATGAGTCCGAAACATCCCCAAACATCTATAAAACATCTCCGTTCAATTATTTGATCTCCCTAGCCTATTTATCCAGGTCCGTCCGATTAAGATCGGAGGGACCAATTGCCCCTAAACTTACCCCTTTTGCTATATATGGATCAACCACTAACCTATTTTGGACAAACCCTAAAATCTAGGGACTTGTCCCTGCCACCGCCGCTGCACTCATCTACCAAATCCCCATCGGGATCCTCCCAGATCCACCTCCCTCCTTGTTTTCCTCTCCGACCCAATTCCCACCGTAGCCAACCACCATCGCCTCCGTTTCCGTGCCCGACCAATCCCGCGGCCTCTTCTCCCCTCGATCACGAATGGGTCGTGAAGCTGTTCGGGCCCTTGAGTAGGAGAGAAGCTCCTCGCCGCCTTGGAGCCCGAGAGCGCCGCCACCTACAGGCCGTCCCCGTCGCCGCTCCTTCCCTACACCTCCTCCTTCCTACTCCCAACCTTACCCCGTTTTTCTGTGTCTGTTTTCTCCATGGACAGGGAGCGCCATGGCTTCCACTTCAAGTTTCTGCGCCGCCCGGAGCTCCTTGATGCCGACTGGATCTGTTGCCCTGGAGACTCGCGGCCCCGTCAGACCTTCTTCTCTGCTGCTCCTCTACATCTCCCCACCATGCTCCTGGAGCCACGGCGCCCGCTCGTCCTCAAGGTCACAGGCGTGCGTCCTGCGAAGTCCCTCCGCCGTCTCGCGCCTGGAGCCGCGTCCCTCTGCTTCGAGCTGCCTCCAGTGCCTCGTTCTCCTTCAAGACCAGCCGGTCCCAGCGCTGACCCACCAGATCCGGTCTCCCCCTCGCCTTCTCCGCCTCACAAGCCACCACATCTTCCCGGAGTCCCTCGCCGCGCCGCTCGAGCAGAGACGAAACCGCTACAGCCCCCTGGTTTACCCATTCCAGCGCCAGCGTGGGCAAGCGCCTAGGCCCAGCGCCCCTTCCAGTTTCCCTCTCCACCAAACCGAGCCGCCCATCTTCTCCTTTAGGCCCAAAGTGAGCAGCCCCTCACCACTCCCTCTGCTGTACACTACCGGGTCAACCAGATTCGACCCAGTGTGTTTTTCCCTTGTCTGCGATTTTAGCAATATTCCAGTGCTTTACCAATTTTGCACAAAACCCCCCAAGCTTCATGCATATAATTACTCAAAAATGGTGCATCATATTAAAACAAATCATATATAAAACTTGCATAAACTTTTGTGTATATTAATGATTTGCAACTTTCATTTATGTTTAAAATGTTTAAAATGATGTTTGCATATATTTTGCCTTTATGCCATGCTAAAATGAGTTAATTCATAACTAATTAACCGTAGCTCCGAATTTAATAAACTTTATATGTAAATGGGGTAGAAAATTGCCTAGTTTAACATGGTGTACTTGCTTTGCATCTTTAACAACTCTAAAATTGTGTTTAGGGCAGATCAGTGCCGAACCTAAAATATGCACATGAGGAGTTTCCGGACTTGTTGTTTTGTTGTTCCGGCCTCATTTAAACTTGCCTAGATAGGTAGTTTTCATATGCTTCACCTCTTGCCATGCTAACAAACATTTAATATTGTTGAGTACATAAACGAGAGAGAACAAAATAATGGATCTGGTGTTTTCTTCCATATGCAACTCGTTGCATATTGAGCTCCACTTAATTTGTAGGATTGTTTGTGCACTTTGCCATGCCATGCTGCCTTAAACCGAACATGCATCATACTTGGTTCTCCATCATGCCATGATTATGTGATAGTTGTTTACCATGTTGTTTGTTTCTTTCAGGGTTGCTTCTCGCGTTAGCTTCGACTTCGTTCCGGAGTTGTGAGGATTCGTTCGACTATGTCTGTTTGTCTTCTTCATGGACTCGTTCTTCTTCCTTGCGGGATCTCATGCAAGATGACCATACCCTCGAAATCACTTCTATGTTTGCTTGCTAGTTGCTCGCTCTATTGCTATGCCGCGATACCTACCACTTGCTATATCATGCCTCCCTTATTGCCATGACAAGCCTCTAACCCACCTTACCTAGCAAACCGTTGTTTGGCTATGTTATCGCTTTGCTCAGCCCCTCTTATAGCGTTGCTAGTTGCAGGTGAAGTTGAAGTTTGTTCTATGTTTGGAACATGGATTTCTTGGGATATCATTATTATATCTTATTTACTTTAATGCACCTATATACTTGGTAAAGGGTGAAAGGCTCGGCCTTATGCCTGGTGTTTTGTTCCACTCTTGCCGCCCTAGTTTCCGTCATACCGGTGTTATGTTCCTCGATTTTGCGTTCCTTACACGGTTGGGTGTTATGGGGACCCCTTCATAGTTCGCTTTGAATAAAACTCCTCCAGCAAGGCCCAACCTTGGTTTTACATTTGCCTCACCTAGCCTTTTTTCCCTTGGGTTTCCGGAGCCCGAGGGTCATCTTTATTTTACCCCCCGGGCCAGTGCTTCTCTAAGTGTTGGTCCAACCTGAGCGATGTCCGGCGCCCCCTGGGCAACCAGGATCTATGCCAACCCGATGTATTGCTCATCCGGTGTGCCCTGAGAATGAGATATGTGCAGCACCTATCGGGATTTGTCGGCACATTCGGGCGGCTTTGCTGGTCTTGTTTTACCATCGTCGAAATGTCTTATAACCGGGATTCCGAGTCTAATCGGGTCTTCCTGGGAGAAGGAATATCCTTCGTTGACCGTGAGAGCTTGTGATGGGCTAAGTTGGGACACCCCCTGCAGGGTTTTTAACTTTCGAAAGCCGTGCCCGCGGTTATGGGCAGATGGGAATTTGTTAATATCCGGTTGTATAAAACTTGACACTTAACTTAATTAAAATGAATCAACCGTGTGTGTAGCCGTGATGGTCTCTTTTCGGCGGAGTCCGGGAAGTGGACACGGTTCTAGTATTATGCTTGAATGTAAGTAGTTTCAGGATCACTTCTTGATCACTTCTAGTTCACGGCCGTGCTTTGCTTCTCTTCTCGCTCTCATTTGCGTAAGTTAGCCACCATATATGCTAGTGCTTGCTGCAGCTCCACCTCACTCCCTTTCCTATCCATAAGCTTAAATAGTCTTGATCTCGTGGGTGTGAAAATTGCTGAGTCCTCGTGACTCACAGATACTTCCAAACAGTTGCAGGTGCCGATGCTACTAGTGCAGGTGACGCAACCCAGCTCAAGTGGGAGCTCGACGAAGATCGTGTTCGTTGTGTTGTTTTCGTTTCCGGTTGATCAGTAGTGGAGCCCAGTCTGGGCGATCGGGGATCTATGAATTAGGAGTTGTCATTATTTTGGTCCCGTAGTCGGACCGTGATTGTATTCTGGATGATGTAATGCTATATTCATGTATTGTGTGAAGTGGCGATTGTAAGCCAAATCTTTATCCCTTTCATATTCAGTACATGGGATGTGTAAAGATTACCCCTCTTGCGACATGCCTACTATGCGGTTATGCCTCTAACTCGTGCTCCGACACGTGGGAGATATAGACGCATCGTGGGTGTAACAGGGTGGGTTCGGCGTCTGAATCCGAGCCGTCTGGGAGGGATAAATTTCCCCTTTTAGACGCCCCCGCCTCAGGGTCTTCGGAGGCCGCCCTCTTCATCTTCCTCCCCTTCAGGGAAGGATTTCTTTCCTCCTCCTCCTCCTCATCTTCATCTTCCTCGGAGGATTGAGTGTTGGTCTCTCCAGACACCGCGTCCGGAGTACCTTTGCGGCGGGGGACATCTTTAGCTCCCTTGTTCTTCTTCCGGACCTTTTTCTTCGGCGCTTGATAGGGCGCCGGGACCACCATCTTCATTAAAAGAGGATTTAATGGGTTTTCGGGAAATGGAGCCGGACATCTAATCCCCTCCGCTTTCTTCATCCAGCCATGTGTTATAAAATGGAATTCTCAGTCTGTCCCCTCTTTTGTTTAATTGACTGTGTTATGTCGGGAAAAATAACACTTACTGGGGAGGCTGGATGATTGCAGTCGAGGCCGATGTCTTCGGACGTCTCCGGCCATGACTTCTAAGTCTTGAAGAGTAGCTTCCAGATTGCTTTATGCGTTGTGACGAAGAATCGCATCAGGATTCGTGGCCCTTCCAGATTGAACTCCCACATACGGAGAGGCCGGCGTTGGTAGGGAGGGGACCGGTGGATGAGCATCATCTGGATCACATTTGTGAGGCTGGTGTTTTTCTCTATGATATTCTTGATGCGCTTCTTCAGCATCAGCACCTCGTCGGATGATCCCAATCCAGACCCTTGTTGGTCCAGGATGCAAGCCGCAGCGGGGGTCCAGATCTAAATGCTAGGGTGGCTGTCCGCTTGGTGACGCGGGGTTCAGTGATATAAAACCACTCCTGCTGCCATATCTTGATGGTATCCATAAAGGCTCCCTTGGGCTAGATAACTTTGGGAAGTTTGCTTATCATGGCATCGCCGCAATCTGCGTGTTGCCCGTTGACCACTTTCGGCTTCACATTGAAAATTTTGAGCCATAGGCCGAAGTGTGGAGGGATGCGGCACCGTTTTCGTTATCGTTGTCATGGCACCCCTTTCCTTTCCACCACGGTGACAAATGCTTCATAATGCTCTTGTCAAACTTTTAATAAAAATTGCATAAACTTGCACATGTCATTCGCATCATGATAATAACATTTAAATGTTTAAAATTGTTATTGCACCAAATTGATAATTGCATATGGGGATTTACTGGATTTGTTGTTTGTTATTTCCGGCCTCATTTAAACTTGCCTAAATGTTTAGTTTTCTTATGCTTCACCCTCTTGCCATGTTTAACAACATTTAATATTATTGGGTACATAAACAAGATTGAACTAAATGAGTCACATGGTGTTTCTTCAATATGCAATGGAGTTGCATATTGAGCTCCACTTAATTTGTAGGGTTGCTTGTGCACTTTGCCATTCCATGCTTCATTAAACCGGACATGCATCATACTTGATTGTGCATCATGCCATGTTATGTGGTGGTTGTTTACTATGTTGATTGTTTCTTTCCGGGTTGCTTCTCTCGTTAGCTTCGGTTTCGTTCCGGAGTTGTGAGGATCTGTTTGGCTACGTCCATTTGTCTTCTTCGTGGACTAGTTCTTCTTCCTTGCGGGATTTCAGGCAAGATGACCATACCCTCGAAATCACTTATATCTTTGCTTTCTAGTTGCTCGCTCTTTTGCTATGCCTATGCTGCGATACCTACCACTTGCTTATCATGCCTCCCATATTGCTAAGCCAAGCCTCCAACCCACCTTGTCCAAGCAAACCGTTTTTTGGCTATGTTACAGCTTTGCTCAGCCCCTCTTATAGCGTTGTTAGTTGCAGGTGAAGATTGGATCCTGTTCCTTGTTGGAACATGGATATTTTGTTGGGATATCACAATATCTCTTATTTAATTAATGCATCTATATACTTGGTAAAGGGTGGAAGGCTCGGCCTTATGCCTGGTGTTTTCTTCCACTCTTGCCGCCCTAGTTTCTGTCATATCGGTGTTATGTTCCCAGATTTTGCGTTCCTTACACGGTTGGGTTATAATGGGAACCCCTGGATAGTTCGCCTTGAATAAAACTCCTCCAGCAATGCCCAACCTTGGTTTTACCATTTGCCACCTAGCCTCTTTTTCCCTTGGGTTCCGCGGACTCAAGGGTACCCCCCCCCCCCCGCGCTAGTGCTCCTCTGAGTGTTGGTCCAAACTAGAGCCCTGTGCAGCGCCCCCTCGGGGAAACTCGAGGTTTGGTTTTAGTTGTACGGAGCGCTCATCTGAGTGTGCCCTGAGAATGAGATATGTGCAGCTCCTATCAGGATTTTCCGGCACATTCGGGCGGTGTTGCTGGACTTGTTTTACCATTGTCGAGGATGTCTTGTAACCAGGATGCCGAGCCTGATCGGATTGTCTTGGGAGAAGGAGTATCCTTCGTTGACCGTGAGAGCTTGTGATGGGCTAAGTTGGGACACCCCTGCAGGGATTTGAACTTTCGAAAGCCGTGCCCGTGGTTATGGGAAGATGGGAATTTGTTAATGTCCGGTTGTAGAAAACCTGGAACTTAACGTAATTAAAATGCATCAACCGTGTGTGTAACCGTGATGGTCTCTTTCCGGCGGAGTCCGGGAAGTGAACACGGTGTTCGAGTAATGTTTGACGTAGGTTGTTCTAGGATCACTTATTGATCATAGTTCATCGATCATGCTTTTGCCTTCTCTTCTCGCTCTCATTTGCGTATGTTAGCCACCATATATGCTAGTGCTTGTTGCAGCTCCACCTCATGCCTTTTACCCTACCTATAAGCTTAAATAGTCTTGATCGTGAGGGTGTCAGATTGCTGAGTCCCCGTGACTCACAGATACTTCCAAAACCAGTTTGCAGGTGCCGATGATACCGGGCAGGTGACGCAACCTAGCTCAAGGAGGAGCTCGATGAAGACCTTGTTCGTTATGTTGATCCGTTTTTCAGTTGATCAGTAGTGGAGTCCAGTTGGGACGATCGGGGATCTGTGTAGCATTTGGGGTAGTCTTCTTTCATTTTGGTTCCGTAGTCGGACCTTGATTGTATCTGGATGATGTAATGCTTTATTCATGTATTGTGTGAAGTGGCGATTGTAAGCCAACTATGTATCTCTTTCCCTTATGTATTACATGGGTTGTGTGAAGATTACCTCACTTGCGACATTGCTTACAATGCGGTTATGCCTCTAAGTCGTGCTTTGACACGTGGGAGATATAGCCGCATCGTGGGTGTTACAAGTTGGTAATCAGAGCCTTCCCCGACCTTAGGAGCCCCCTGCTTGATCGAATCGCTGGTGTTGTTGAGTCTAGAAAATTGTTTTGAGTCATTTAGGAATTATATATATCGGAGAGTTAGGAATTCTTTTTACTCCTCAGTCCCTTTGTCGCTCTGGTGAGGCATCCTGACGTAGAGTTTTGACTCTTCCCTTCTCAAATTTCACTAAAAAGAATTTAGGATCACGCGGGTATCTTGGAATCGTTCCGATGGTTTTGTGACGAGAACATTGTTCTTGGTGCCTCCTGACATTTAGGGGTTGTGGCAGTGTCCCGAGGAGTTGAGCTCCGAGGTGTTGTCGTCACAATTTTATCGTTGCAGTTCTGGAATACCTAAGTTTTCACCGACATCGAAAATCTCTTTTATGCAGTTGTTGGTGAGATAACATCAACGCCACCCAGTACTGGGGCCGGAGTTCGGGAGTATTGCCATAACTCGTATAACGGATGCTTTTCGAAGGTGGAGGTAAACGATTTCCGAAGGTTTCTTGGTTATGTGTTGAAGGATGGATACAGCTGGATGTAGGATTTGCTAGATTTGGGTGAGATATTATGCTTCCCCTGCATCCCCAACACCTGATTGCATAACCGGAAAGTTTCGGGAGTTTATAAGTGGGAATTCAAGTAGCTCCTAGGATATCTTTCCGACAGATGTATGATATGAAATTGGGGTTCAACATCTAGTGGTCCGCCTATCCACGGTTGGTTTTACAGTGGTCTCATTGTGTCTTAAAGAGTCCTTGGCTATGCTGACTCGGGGATCCTTCTTATGTCATGTGCACTGCCTTGTACATGATGGTGTTATACGATCGATCCCGTAGGTCCCACCATGAAAACTTCGGACGAAATCTCTATCATATGTTTGTTCCGGCTTATTCTGCAAGCCTATCCTTTGTTTTTGTTTTGAGTTGTGGTATTCGAGTTGCTTCAGTGTCAAGTGTTGATTCCATACCTTTCCTAAACAGTGTTCTCATATTTCTATGTGAACACTAATCCTTCATGATAATTGAGATTGTCATGTCAATCCTTTTAAACCGGTGTGTTTTCTCTTCAAGCGGATCCGTTCAGTTTCAACATCCACAAGATTTCAATCTCAGCTTTCTCAACGTTGTTCATTTCATCTGTCCTCAAGTTGCCCTTGTTTTACCCCCCCCCCCCCCCCTTTTTTTTTAAGGGCTCAGATTTCTTAATCAAGTATCATCTTATGGATGTGAAGTCTCTCCATTCTTTTCCGTCAATGTTCTTACCCGGTGATTCTCATGAAGATTCTACCGGAGCTTCAAGTGTTTTATTATTCGTTCTTTTCTTCTCCGGTGGATTCAAATCAAGCTTTTGGTGTTGATCATATCCCTTTCCTCATTTCAAATACCTTCTCATACCGGTGCACCTCATAATAATTCACTTCTCGCTATTCATTTGTTCGGGAGTGCTGAAGATATCTTAGAAGGCTCGTCTTGTCATTCAAGATCCGTTCAACCTATTTCGACGTTGTTATCTCTTTCAAGCCATTTAATTCAACCGGTGCAACCTCTCTTCAAATCATTCCAAGGTGTATCTTTCGAGTTGGCCCTAACCCACATGACTTTTTCCAGGATCTCACCTGACTCTTCTAATTTTGCCGGAGCTATTCTCAAATCTTTTAAAGTTGACGTAAGAATGAATTATCATCAGTCAAATGTCTTCTCCAAGATCTGTCAAAATCTTTTCATCGTTGGCTCAACCTTTCTATTTTCATCCTGGAGTGTCTAAACAATTCTACATGGCGTGTCTCATCGTCATTCTCAACTTTTGAAGACCGAAGAAGAGTTTGCCTCTAAATCTTATATGTTCTCTCAAAGATTCATGATTCTAGCTTATTGCCATCCTCTCATAATTGTTTTCGATTGTGAGAATTCTTCTCACCCATCCGGAGCAAATTAGGAGTCTTTTCAGTTTGATTCTTCGGAGCCCATCATTTCGGGTTTATTCGTTATCAACTTTCAGCTCTCATTATCTAAATCTTACCGATGCTTCATTCAAATATTCTCTAATCAGCTCGTGATCTCTTCGTTCTCATGTATCTAAATTCTCTCAAGTATCTTCTTTCCTTCTCTAATTCTTCCCGGTGTTTTTTTATCTTTTCTTTGTTCATCTTCAATTCTTATGGTGGTTCGTTCAAGATTCTTCTTTCTCCATTTATCATATCAATTTATTCGTTGTTTCAACCCTACCGGTGGTCCGTCGAAGATTTTCTCAAGTTTATGCTATATCTCTCTTCAATCCTTTGCAATGAGAGTAAGTTGTATGCAACCATTGCTTGTCATCAATTTAATTGGTGAAGGATGAGCATAACATAATTCTTATTCTTGTTCATCCAAGTGATTAATTCCTTATTCCGGAGGCTCGTCAAATTCTCAGTTTCACTTGATTCATCTTTTCTTTTCCGGAGTTCCAGGTCTTGTGCATTATCTCGTCGCGAAGCTCCTTCTAAATCATCGCAAGGCTTCACCTTGTGTTTTCAATTTATCTTTCTTTTCGTCATCCTTTTTGTTACCGGAGTTCTTCATGGATGCTATACATGATGGTTCATCAAGGACGTAATTCCGTCTCGAAGTGATCATCGAGATTCTTTTTAGAGGAGCTCAAGCATTCTTCATCTTGTAATCCGGAGTGCAATTGTTTCTCCCTTATCTTTTGAGGTGGAAATATATGATTCTTCGTTCACAAGAATGAGATATTTTAAATCCATCAATCTCGTCATTGGAGTTATCTTGGATAAGATTTCACCTAAAGCCTCCCCTAAGGATTGTTGCTATTTATGGTGCTTATAAATGATCCAAGTTCTTCATTTATCCTACCGGTGAGATAAGTTTCTCGTCTCCTTGTTCTTATCAATCCAATTTTTTTCCGTTAGTGGCAGAGTGTCACCTCAAGATATCGACGTGTTTTCCATAAGTCCACAACAAGCTTATGTTTTCGTTGTTGGTTTTCCAACAACTCCGTTCGACCCTTCTCCTAAGGATGTCTTTTTCAAGCTCTTTTGTGGCAGAAGTTGGCATTTTCTTCTCCATTCTTTTATTTCAATTATCTATCTTCTATTCTTTCATTTCGGAGGCATTGTGATGTTGCTCGCTTCAACCCATCATCTTGTTTGTCAAGATCTTGTTCAATTCCTTCCATTTCCAGCCGGAGTGCTGCCCAAATTATATCAGTCTTATTCCTTCTCTATCTTGTTTTAACCGGAGTGTTGTGTCTATCATTCCTCTTCTCACCGGAGTCTCATCCAAGTGCTTCCATATTGCAAAGCTCATATTCTTTACCTTCCATTTCCAACTGGAGTGTTGCCGTAATTGATCTTTATCATTCCTTGTACATCTCGTGTCAACAGAGGTGCTTGCATCTACTTCTTGTCCATCGTAACCTTTTCTTATGTCTTTCAACCCATAAGGTTCTCGTAATGTTCCTTGTAACTCTTTTCTAACGGAGTGTTTTCAACTTCGTTCATCTCCGTTGTATTCTTTTCTCAAAATGGCTTAACCTTTCAAGCTTCTTTGGTTTCACTCGTTTGTCAAAGAAGCAACTTAGTTTTACCGTTTCTCTTCCTATTCCGTTTCTCTCCGGTGCCATCCTAGTTCTCGGGACGAGATCCTCTCGTAGTGGTGGAGTGTTGTGACGCCCCAAGACCGTAGCTTTAGATGCCTTCCAGGGTTTACGGGTTTTCGTCATGTGAGTTATTGGTTTATTGCATTCATCTTTGCATCATGTGCATTGCATCATGTCATAAATCTTGTAAACTCAACTAAATAAAATGCATAGATCTTTGATCTATTTAAATCGAGGGAAGGGTGACTTCTCTTTATAACATACCCTCCCAATATTAGGGAGCTATGATAAATAATCCATTCTTATGGAATCACCTAAAACACACTTGCAAATTTCCCCATGCCTTTGTTATCTCGCTTCTTGACCCCGAACCTTGTCCGTAAATTCTTCCATTGTTTTCCGGCGATCCACCAAAAATCCGAACATTTTTGGACCTTCCCAACCCTCACATCATATTCAAGTCATTTGAATTTAAATCAAATGAGTTTGAATTTAAACTTTCTGTCTCGACCACTTCTATTTTTCCTAGTTCAAACTCATTTTTGTGAGACCGGGAAAATAGCCCCCTTGCACAAATCCTTTCCTTAACCCTCCTTTTCTTTTTATCTCTAATTCTTTTCTCTTAAAAAAAGAAGAGAGAGGAAGAGAGAAGCCCAGCCCAGGCCGGCCTCTCTAGGCCCATCCTTCCCCGCAGGCCCACCTAATCCTAACCCTAGCACTCCCGCATCGCTACCCCCTGGCCCAATTCCTCATCTCCCTCTCGTTCCCACGCGCGCCGCTCCTCTTCTCGCTCTCTCCCTCACACAGTGCCGCCAACCCCTCTCATCTCCCTCGATCTGATTCCCTCACCCCCTCCTAGCGCCGCCTCCAGGGCACTGCGCCCGACCCTACACCACCTCGTCGCGCCGGCCGGCCACCGGAGTTGTTGTCGGCTGCCACCCCATAGCTCCCTGCCTCCTGCTCCATCCTTGATTCAGTCGAGAGGAGCTCGAACCGAAAGCCGACCCCGAGCGCTTCCTCAGAACGAGCACGCCCCTACTCGTGTCCTCCCGAGCACAAGACAAGCAGCATCCGGCCACCAGTATTCCGACCCTGTCGCCCCTCTCCTTCCCTTCCTTGCCTCGTTTCTCCCTCAACCCGCTGCCGTGGCTACTTCACAGATCCCAGCCATGGCCATCGCCTTGCCTCCGCCCGGAGCAGTCCGTCCCCGTGACGCCCCTGCTCGCCAAGTCCCTCTGCCGGAGCCCCGTGCATCGCCCTGATTCCATCTCCTTGACGTCGGCTGCATCGAGCAGCAGCAGCTACCAGCGCCACCGGGCCTCTGCCTCCCCTGCCGCCTGGACAAGTCCGGCCGCCCGCAGCCCCTTTTCGTCCCTAACCAAGCTATGCGCCTTCTTATCGCCCTGCCTCCATGTCCACTGTGAGTGCTAGCACCCATGTCCGTGTATCGCGTTTTCTACGCTGCCCCGTGCACCTTTGGCTGCTGCCTCGAGAGGCCCCTTTGTCGTGCTTCATTTTGGGTCGGCCGGAACGAGAATGCCAAGTACCGTCGCCAAAGACCCATGTACGACTACCGTCGCTGAAGACCGCGAGTACAACTACTTCCCAATACGGCGCCAAGTTCCACCACCGACGCCCGTGTTACATTCACCAAGTACCGCACCAGAACGCCAAGTACATGGATGTGCCAAGTTTCCCTCCGAACATGTATGAATACGCCCGGTGATGAGACAAGTACCCTGATAACGTGTACCACTACCGTCACCCCGAAGACATTGGAGTCATAAAGTACCTCTCCGAACAAACGTGAACCACTACTTCCGCTACTATCGAACCCAATCTGCTTCGGAAATGAATGCTTCAAAGGTATAACCCCGAGACGACGTCCGTGAACGAATGCTTGCGATGTTTGAGGTGCTCGTGTTTGCACCATGTCCAATTTTTCACTCATTTCCTTGTCGCCAACTCGTGGGACACCCGATATCCGGGAGTGCCCCACCATCTTTTGCACGCATCCACACACTTCTCCTTTGCATCGGTATCTCAATCGAATTACCGGAACCGGAACGTTGCCGTGGCACCGTTTTCGTTATCGTTGCCGTGGCACCCCTTTCCTTTCCACCACGGTGACAAATGCTTCATAATGCTCTTGTCAAACTTTTAATAAAAATTGCATAAACTTGCACATGTCATTCGCATCATGATAATAACATTTAAATGTTTAAAATTATTGTTGCACCAAATTGATAATTGCATATGGGGATTTACCAGATTTGTTGTTTGTTATTTCCGGCCTCATTTAAACTTGCCTAAATGTTTAGTTTTCTTATGCTTCACCCTCTTGCCATGTTTAACAACATTGAATATTATTGGGTACATAAACAAGATCGAACTAAATGAGTCACGTGGTGTTTCGTCAATATGCAACAGAGTTGCATATTGAGCTCCACTTAATTTGTAGGGTTGCTTGTGCACTTTGCCATGCCATGCTTCATTAAACCGGACATGCATCATACTTGATTGTGCATCATGCCATGTTATGTGGTGGTTGTTTACTATGTTGATTGTTTCTTTCCGGGTTGCTTCTCTCGTTAGCTTCGGTTTCGTTCCGGAGTTGTGAGGATCCGTTCGGCTACGTCTGTTTGTCTTCTTCGTGGACTAGTTCTTCTTCCTTGCGGGATTTCAGGCAAGATGACCATACCCTCGAAATCACTTCTATCTTTGCCTGCTAGTTGCTCGATCTTTTGCTATGCCTATGCTGTGATACCTACCACTTGCTTATCATGCCTCCCATATTGCTAAGCCAAGCCTCTAACCCACCTTGTCCTAGCAAACCGTTGTTTGGCTATGTTACCGCTTTGCTCAGCCCCTCTTATAGCGTTGTTAGTTGCAGGTGAAGATTGGAGCTTGTTCCTTATTGGAACATGGATATTTTGTTGGGATATCACAATATCTATTATTTAATTAATGCATCTACATACTTGGTAAAGGGTGGAAGGCTCGTCCTTATGCCTGGTGTTTTGTTCCACTCTTGCTGCCCTAGTTTCCGTCATATCGGTGTTATGTTCCCGGATTTTGCGTTCCTTACACGGTTGGGTTATAATGGGAACCCCTGGATAGTTCGCCTTGAATAAAACTCCTCCAGCAATGCCCAACCTTGGTTTTACCATTTGCCACCTAGCCTCTTTTTCCCTTGGGTTCCGCGGACTCAAGGGTACCCCCCCCCCCCCGCGCTAGTGCTCCTCTGAGTGTTGGTCCAAACTAGAGCCCTGTGCAGCGCCCCCTCGGGGAAACTCGAGGTTTGGTTTTAGTTGTACGGAGCGCTCATCTGAGTGTGCCCTGAGAATGAGATATGTGCAGCTCCTATCAGGATTTGCCGGCACATTCGGGCGGTGTTGCTGGACTTGTTTTACCATTGTCGAGGATGTCTTGTAACCAGGATGCCGAGCCTGATCGGATTGTCTTGGGAGAAGGAATATCCTTCGTTGACCGTGAGAGCTTGTGATGGGCTAAGTTGGGACACCCCTGCAGGGATTTGAACTTTCGAAAGCCGTGCCCGTGGTTATGGGAAGATGGGAATTTGTTAATGTCCGGTTGTAGAAAACCTGAAACTTAACGTAATTAAAATTCATCAACCATGTGTGTAACCGTGATGGTCTCTTTCCGGCGGAGTCCGGGAAGTGAACACGGTGTTCGAGTAATGTTTGACGTAGGTTGTTCTAGGATCACTTATTGATCATAGTTCATCGATCATGCTTTTGCCTTCTCTTCTCGCTCTCATTTGCGTATGTTAGCCACCATATATGCTAGTGCTTGTTGCAGCTCCACCTCATGCCTTTTACCCTACCTATAAGCTTAAATAGTCTTGATCGTGAGGGTGTGAGATTGCTGAGTCCCCGTGACTCACAGATACTTCCAAAACCAGTTTGCTTGTGCCGATGCTACCGGGCAGGTGACGCAACCTAGCTCAAGGAGGAGCTCGATGAAGACCTTGTTCATTATGTTGATCCGTTTTTCAGTTGATCAGTAGTGGAGCCCAGTTGGGACGATCGAGGATCTATCTAGCATTTGGGGTAGTCTTCTTTCATTTTGGTTCCGTAGTCGAACCTTGATTGTATCTGGATGATGTAATGCTTTATTCATGTATTGTGTGAAGTGGCAATTGTAAGCCAACTATGTATCTATTTTCCTTATGTATTACATGGGTTGTGTGAATATTACCTCACTTGCGACATTGCTTACAATGCGGTTATGCCTCTAAGTCGTGCTTCGATGCGTGGGAGATATAGCGGCATCGTGGGCGTTACACAAACTCTCCATCTACTTGGGTCACACATACACATGCATATCTCACTCGCACTCGATAGACCCATCTAAAACTTTATCTCTCTCCCTCATTCTTTCTCCATCTCAAACGCACACACACACACACAATCTCATGCCTAGCCAAGTATGATGGTCTCTCACTCAAATGTAGGCACACGCAGTCCACCCCTATAGGTATATGACTAGCTAATCTTAGTATACATCACAAACATGTTCATGGTCTATCTCGATTTCTCTCGGGGCATCTTTCTATCTTGCATGCACCTCCCACGATCTCCCACCCATATAACTCCCCTCACGATCTCGAGGGGATCTCTCTATCCCAAACACACCCTCTCTCCCTCCCCATGCGCCCATGTTCTCCACGTGTCCCTCTCGACCTTTGTTCCTTGTTGGCCAGACCAGTATTGGACATGTGCTATAGGGGTGTCTCTCTCCGTTGCAAAAAATCACACACTAGCTATCTTCGTGTATCTACTCACTTCGCTTTTCTATCTCGGAGAAGCATGCGTGATATGTTTGCATAAGAAATGAAAAAACACACTCTCTCTAATTTATCGTTTTTTGTCCCTTTCTCTTTCACACACATACTCTTTTTGCACACTCACTCATTCTCCTTCACACGCACTTGATCTCTCTCGACTTAGGCACCCTCTTCGGTCCATAGCATATAGATTTATTGAAAAGTCAAACATCACAAAGTTTGACCATGTACGTGGAGAAAAACATTTACATCTAGAATGGCAAACATATACCATTAGATTCATCATGAGATGTAGTTTCATATGATGTATCTTTGGTATTGTAGATATAAATAACATTTGCGTAAACCTGATCAATGTTTCCAAAGTTCGACTTCTAAAAAAATTTACATGCACTGCATTATCGAGCGGCCGGAATATCTCTTTCCCCCTCTCAGCTATCTGACACGCCACTCAGCCTTATTGGGGCTCCTCTATCTCTCTCAAACTTTATATCTCCCTGGTTCACACATATAGATGTCTCGCTCGCGCTACATATAGACCCATCGAACACTCTCTGCCCTTGTTCTCTCTCTATGTGACACGCACCCCCCTAAGTACCATAATCCTCACTCCATCATAGGCACAAGAACTCCCCCTAAGTATGATTATCTCTCACTAGCCATCAGGAACACATGTATTGTCTCCTTCCATCCATACGTCTATCTTGATATCTCTCGGGGTATCTTCTATCATGCACACACCTTGTCAATCGATCTCCCACCCATGTAGTCCCATCACGATCTCTAGGGGATCTCTTTATCACAAACATACACTCTCTCCTCCCCATGTCTGCATTTTCTCCGTATGTCTCTCTTGACCTCTCTCCCTACTTGCCAGACCCCTGGTGGCCATGTGGTAGGGGTCTTTCTCTCTCAGTTGCAAACAACCACACACTATCTCCTCACCTTGCTTCCGTTGTCGAAGATGCATGTGTGATATGTTTGCATAACACACAGACGCCTTTTCTCTACTTTTATCGTGTGTTGTCCATGTCTCTTTCACACATGCACACACACTTTTTTCACTCACTCTTTCTATTTCACACCCACTCTCTCTCTCTCTCTCTCTCTAGTTAGGGACTCTCTCACATCCATAAGCATATGGATGTTTTGAAAACTCAAACCTCAGAAAAGTTTGACCAGGTATATGTGGAGAAAAACATTTACATCTGGAACGATCATTAGATTCATCAAAACATGTACTCCATACTATCATTTATCTTTGTTATTGTAGATATAAGTAATTTCTTTATATACTTGGTCAAAGTTTCAAAAGTTTGTCTTTAAAAAACTGTTGGCACTACATTGTCGAATGGAGGGATTAGCTCTTTTTCTCTCTCTGCTATCTCTCACGGGTCTCCCCTCTCACTCAAACTCTCACTACTAGAATCAAATTCTTCGTCGTCCGCTTGTTCACGGCAAAGAAGGACTTTGCCGTCAGCCACAAGAAAACGGACGACAAAGATGTGGCTGATGGCAAACGAAGTCTTTGCCATCAGCCCGTTCTTTGCCGTTCACTGGCTGACGGCAAAGAATCTTTGTCGTCTGCTAGCAGACGACAAAGAGGTGGGTGGGTCCTGTTATTGTTTAACCAACTCAAGCCCACCGGCCCCACCTCTTTGCCGACCGTTGGTGGAAGACAAAGAGGCGGGTACGTTAACGGCCGTCCCGCCTCCTCTCTTCTCTCCACTCTCTCATTCGTCCCCACCCACACCCGCGCCGCCGCCGACCCCGTCTGCCCCGCACCCCTCCCCTACGCCCCCCGACCTCCACCGCACCCCCGCCGCCCCTTCCACGTCACCCCGCCCCGGCCCCTCCCCTTCATCGCGATCCCCCACCCACACCGGCCCGCGCCATCGCCGCCGACCCCGTCCGGCGTAGCTGGCCGCCCCGCCGCCCCGCACCCCTCCCCGACCTCCACCGCGGCCCCGCCGCCTCTTCCATGTCAGGCAGCCGTGCCGCGGCCGTCCGGCCTCCCCCTCCACCGGGTCGCCGCCTCCTCCAGCGGCCGCCACAGCCGTCCGGCCTCCCCCTCCACCAGGTGAGCTCCTCCCCCTTTTTTTTGTTTAATTAGTTTCTTTTTGTTTAGATTATGTTTTAGTTATAGTTTAGTTTTAGTTTTAGTTTAGTTTAGTTTAGTTTAGATTAGTTTTAGTTTTAGTTTAGTTTATTTTAGATTAGTTTTAGTTTTAGTTTATTTTAGATTAGTTTTAGTTTTAGTTTAGAAGAAGTAGAAGGAGGAGGGAGGAACAGGAGGAGGGAGAAGAAGAAAGAAGAAGAGGAAAAGAAGAGGAAAAAGGAGACGAAGAAGAAGAAGAAGAAGAAGAAGAAGAAGAAGAAGAAGAAGAAGAAGAAGAAGAAGAAGAAGAAGAAGAAGAAGAAGAAGAAGAAGAAGAAGAAGAAGATGATGATGATGATGATGATGATGATGATGATGATGATGATGATGATGAAGAAGAAGAAGAAGAAGAAGAAGAAGAAGAAGAAGAAGAAGAAGAAGAAGAAGAAGAAGAAGAAGAAGAGGAAGAAGAAGAAGAAGAAGAAGAAGAAGAAGAAGAAGAAGAAGGAGAAGGAGAAGAAGGAGAAGAAGAAGAAGAAGAAGAAGAAGAAGAAGAAGAAAGAGGAGAGAAGGAGAAGAAGAAGAAGAAAAGGAAAAAAGAGACCCCGACCCGACCCCGACACTCGGTCGACACCCCGACACCTCGGCACGACACCCCGACCCCCGACCCCCGACACCCTGACACCACACCCCGACCCCCGACCAACTGACACCCTAACACCACGCCCCGACCGCGGTCGACCCTGACCCCAAGCCCGACACCCTGACACCCCAACCCCGACATGACACCCAGGGACGACACCTTGACCCCGACACCCCAACACCCTGACACCACACCCCAACCCCAACCCCGACCACCGACACTCCGACACCTGACACCCCGACCACCGACACCCTGACACCACACTCACCCTCACCCCCGACCCCGACACCCTGACACCACACCCCGACCATGACACCCTGACACCCCGACACCCCGACACCATGACACCACACCTCGACCCCATATATATTTGTGTTGATCGGGTGTATTTTTATTATGGTCATGATTATGATACACTTAAATTATATACATATTATTATGTTCATGTCAGGTATCCAAATTTTTTTATGTTGAACTAATTTCGTTTACTTTTTGTCATTGCAGGTGTTGACAGGATGGTGGGCAAGGGTCCAGAGCGCCCCGATCCTCCTGCGAGCGCTACTGGGAGGGGTGGTTCCATTATTCCAGCCCAGCCCCTCCAGAGAGCGCTGCTAGATAGTACGCAGACAACTGCGGCGGGCGCTTCTTCTTCGGCTGGGAGACGTCGGGGAGGACGAAGAAGCCTGCTAGACGTGGATGTGGCAGTGGAAGAGGTAGGAAGGCTGTTACGCCTTCCTCGACGCCACCCTCAGCTGATTCATCCAACCACAAGAGTGCTCCGTCTGACGTGGACCCGTCTCGGACTCCGGTCCATGATCCTTCGGTCGCTGATCCTTCCCCCGACTAGACTCGGGTCGCCGATCCTTCGTCCCACGTGAGTCCGATCCTAGAGTCTTTGTCTCAGAAGACTCCGGTCATGGGGTCTTCGGCCCACGAGACTCCGTAGGCTAGTGGCTCGAAGGATTGTAGCGAGGACACCTTTTCAGATGATAGCTACAGCGACGACGAGCTGGTTGAGAAGGGCAACAAGGTCTACAAGTGTGGCGCTACAAAGCTCCCGCCCGTGCCGACGACCACCGACCAGAGGTGGTTGATTGCGCCTAAAGGGTTGAAGTATGTGCATTTACTATTTTTTAACCTTTTGCCTTCATGTTCCTTCAAATTAATATCTAATGCATTGGCCTTGTCATACTGCAGGGGCTGGGTACGCCCCCGTGGTTCCCGTAGGCCCAACCAGGTCCTTGGTGTGCTTTGCTGGCAACACTTCCCTGGGTGGGTCACGTTGCCCGGTGAGGGTCAGGTTCCACAGCTAGCACTGACCTGGGAGCTGTACTCGGTTGCCCCGGCCCCACCGGAGGAGAGGGTGGACGGTGTCTTGTGCGAGACGGTGGCCGACATTGTGTTCCGTCGGTTTTGGGTAATTTCTCCTTTACAGAACAAAAAATCAACACTACCGAGTGATTGTACTAATCTGTGTTGTCTTGTTTCATTGCAGACCTTCTACAGGGTTTCAGAGGGAGAGCAGGAGGCCGCGTGTATGGTTGTCGAAAACGAGTGCAAGCGCCTACTTCAGAACTTAAGGCACGAGGCTCGGGTGCAGGTCGTTCAAGACTACTACGCCTCGAAGGGTATTAAGAGGGGCAAGTAGAAGTGTCACGGGAAGTTTCTGAGTAAGGAGAAGTACATGCAGGTAATTACCTATTCTTAAGGCCTTGAACTTAGTTTTCTTGATTTGATTCATAGGCGTAGCACTGAAATTTCTCTTGACTCACTTAGGTGCCCCCGAGATGGTGTGTGGATAAGATGGACTGTTGGGAGGCGTTGGTGGATGCGTGGTGCCCTGCCCAATGGTAAGTCGAACACCAAAGGGCCAAGGATAAGCGCGACCAAATGGAAGGTGTGCCACACCATCAAGGAAGCTCCAACATGTTTGAGTATGGGGATAACTGGGTATGTGGTTTGCTACATGATTCATGCAATTCATTCTTCATGCTAGATAGTTCTGTTATGACATATTTAGCTCTAAAATGACATAATAATCTTGGATAGCTCTATAAAATGACTTAATATGCTTTAGTCAGTTAAAAATGGCATGACTTCCTTCGATAGCTCAATAATGACATAAATTAATCTTAGCTAGTTAGCTCCAATATGACCTATTTACATAGCAATATCATTCTTCATGCTAGCACGAGCCCTTAACTAATATTTTGTTCCTCTCTCTCAGGCGCACCACCACAAGAAGCCTGTGCCAGGTCTATTCGACCTCTATGGCATGGCCCATATGGCCCCGTACAAGAAGGCCAAGCCATTCACGGAGTCTGACCTAGATGATCCAGAGAGCTTCACCAACAAGACCTCCCACCACAAGCTTGTGAGGTACAGAGACGAGGGGAAGGCGAGGAAAGGGGAGGACTTTAACCCGAGCCATGATCCTTTTGATACAGAGCTGGTGATGATATCTGGTGGCGGGAGGTCCCATGGCTCTCAAGCCATTGGTGATGGACTGATACATTGTCCTAAGACTCTCCCGCAGATCAAGAAGTGCCTCAGTAGCTCTAATCCTGAGATAACGCCTCGTGCACGGCCCGCGGAGATCGCCATGGCGGTTAGTTATACAGACTCACTCACCTTTCCTCCATTACATGTGTGTGCGTCCGTCGATGATTACAATGCTAACGAGGAGTGGTGTGTTGCAGGCTATTGTTGAGAAAGAGAGATTGAAGACGAAGGAGCTTGTGGAGAAGGCAAAAAGGGAGGCAAAAAAGGAGATGGTGGAGAAGATGGCTAAGTTGTTGGAGGAGAGGAACTGGAACGGCAACACTAACCGGGCCCTATACGAGCTCATCGTGGTACATTTCTCGTGCGTATTAGCCCAATCATGCACGTAATGTTCGCATTACTATCTAATATGACTGACTCATGAGAACCAAATGTGCAGACCATGTGCGAGAAAAATAGTCAGGCCCCTTCGTCGATGCCCCAGATTGCTCCGGTGAACACGGTGAGTTTGATTTGAATGGGCGTTGCTTACTACTATTCACATTTCAGTTTGCGAACTTGCTAACGAGACATTATTGGAAATGATCTTTGGTGCAGCATGGCTCCCGACAAGCATCGACCACTCCTTTTGCCAATGCCGGAACCCCGACCGGTCCTTCACCTCCGTCTGGCACTGGCGCAGCCCCGACCATTCCTACACCTCCGTCATAACGGTATTTTTCTTCTTATTTAGCGTGTTTAGTCCATTTATGACATAATTTAGCCTATTTAGTCCACAAATGACATAATAATATGAAGAAAATCAAGGAAGAGGAAGGAAAGAAGGAATAGGAAGAAAATAAGAAGAAGAAGAAGAAGAAGAAGAAGGAGAAGGAGAAGAAGAGAAGACTAGAAGAAAAATAAGAAGAAGATCTTCTTCTTATTATTATAGTCTTCTTCTTCTTCTCCTTCTTCTTCTTGTTCTTCTAGTTTTCTTCTTCTTCTCCAAAATGAAGTTAGCTCTAAGTTATGCTTAGTTAGGTCAAAAATGGCATAATTAGCTAGGTAAGCTCAAAAATGGAATTTTTCTTCTTATTTAGCCAATTTAGTCCATTTATGACATAATTTAGCCTATTTAGTCCACAAATGACATAATAAGATGAAGAAAATCAAGGAAGAGGAAGAAAAGAAGGAATAGGAAGAAAAGAAGAAGATCTTCTTCTTCTAGTCTGCTTCTTCTTCTTCTTCTTCTTCTTCTTCTTCTTCTAGTCTTCTTCTACTCTTCTTCTTCTTCTTCTAGTCTTCTTCTTCTTCTTCTTCTTCTTCTAGTATTCTTCTTCTTCTAGTCTTCTTCTTCTTCTTCTTCTTCTTCTTCTTCTACTAGTTTTCTTCTTCTTCTTCTCCAAAATGAAGTAAGCTCTAAGTTATATCTCATAATATGGTTAGTTAGGTAAAAATGGCATAATTAGCTATGTAAGCTCAAAAATGGCATTTTTCTTCTTATTTAGCCTATTCGGTCCATTTATGACATAATTTAGCCTATTTAGTCCACAAATGACATAATAAGATGAAGAAAATCCAGGAAGAGGAAGAAAAGAAGCAATAGGAAGAAAAGAAGAAGAAGAAAAGTAGAAGAAGAAGTTCTTCTTCTAGTCTTCTTATTCTTCTTCTTCTTCTAGTTTTCTTCTTCTAGATTTCTTCTTCTTCTTCTTCTAGTTTTCTTCTTTTCTCCAAAATGAAGTTAGCTCTAAGTTATATAAAAAATGGCATAATATGCTTAGTTCACTCAAAAATGGCACAATTAGCTAGGTTAGCTCCATTTTACCTAAGTATGCTTACTTCTTATTCTTCTTCTTTTTCTTCTTTTTCTTCTGATTCTAGTCTTCTTCTTCTAACTTTATTGTTTCCCATTTTGCAGATTTAATTCACTATATGGAAGCTTGCATGGATGGAGCGCTTGTTTCCCTTTTCTTTTTATCGTTCGTATCGATAAAAAATGTGGAACTTTGTTATATGGATGCATGCATGGAACAATGTGTTGGATGAACATTGTGATGTTACTGTAATATGTATGGATGGAACTCTATTTCTTATTATGTATGTATGTTGTCATGGATGGAGCTATGTGTTGGATACATCATATGTCTGCTGTGCATGTGAATATATATATATATATATATATATATATATATATATATATGTGTGTGTGTGTGTGTGTGTGTGTGTGTGTGTGTGTGTGAATTCCTGTGAAACTAAATGGATACAAATAAAAACAGGGGGTATGTAGCCTCTTTCCCGTCTGCTAGAGGACGGCAAAGAGGACACGTGGCAGATACCTGGGAAACACTGGCTGCCTATTTGGTCACTTTGCCGTCTGCTGGCAGACGGCAAAGATTCAAATCACTTTGCCGTCCGCTGGCAGACGGCATAACTGGCCATGTGGCAGCTCCCCAGTACTGCCTAGCTGAGCTCTTTGCCGTCTGTTAGCGAACGGCAAAGAGCTTTGACTCTCTGCCATCCGCTGGCTGATGGCAAAGAGCGCCGTTAACCCCCTAACGGCCCTCATGCCACCGCACTGTCATCCGTTGTCGTCTGCTGGCCTCGGATGGCGGACGGCAAAATCCTTTGCCGTGCGTTTCCAGGAAGCGGACGACAAAGAAGGCCTTTGCTGGCACATGTTCAGACGGACAGTTTGCCGTCTGCGGGCGGACGGCAAAGACGTTTTCCGTCCGTGATCCATGCCTTTGCCGTCCGCCATGGCAGACGGCAAAGAAGCTGATTCCAGTAGTGTCTCTATACCGACAGATTATATGCTCACCGTGTCAGTGTATAGCTCTATATATTGTTTAGTTGGCCGGTCAAGCAGTCCACATGCTGCCTTGTCAGCTCGTGTTCTCTATCTTCGTGTGCTGGCCCATGTGGCAGTGGGTGAAAATAAGTAAACTAGAGGCCCATCTGACACACGGTGAAGTAAACAAAGTTGAAACCACTCAGGGTAGCGCCCCGCACGCTAGTAAGTTAAGGGCGCATTGAGGACACACTTCTTCCACATGAAGGACGCACTCGCGCACAATTCACCACTGTGCGGTGGCATGCACAGAAGGTCGCACTCGCGCACACCAAGCAGGCCAGCATACAACACAGACCAGCACACGTGTGCACCGGCATCGCCGCCGGTTGAGATGGACGGCGAGGCAGCCAACAAGCGGAGGCGGCTCGAGCCAAAACCACATCCGGTGAGCCTAGACTTCATCAGCAGCCTCCCCGACGACATGCTGCTCATCATCATCGGCCTGCTCCCCACCAAATCTGCCGTGCGGACCGCCCTACTCTCCCGGCGGTGGCGCCCCCTCTGGCGCCGCGTCCCCCTCAACCTCACCGTCGATAGCTCCCTCTGTGATGGGGATTGCAAACGCATGGCCGCAGTCTCGAAGATCCTTTCATCGCACCCTGGGCCAGCCAACCGCCTTGACATACGCATGTTCAGTACCAACTGCAAGGTCCAAGCCAAGTTCGACGAGTGGTTCTTATACCCCGCCCTATATCAGCTCGAGGAGCTCAGCTTTGAAGCTGGACGATGTCGCTCTCTGCCACCGTCCGCGCTCCGCCTCACGCCAAAGCTGCGCCATGCCAGCTTCAGCTCCTGCTATCTTCCCTAGATTAATGCCGCGCCCGCCCTTCTTCTCCCTCAACTCAAGCAGCTCGACCTCTTCGACGTTGGCATCTCGAAGCATGCTATGGAGCACCTACTCCACGGCTGTACTGTGCTCGAGTACCTTCATCTTGAGCAGATCCACGGGTTCATTAGCCTCCACATCGCCTCGACGAATCTCTGATGGATTTTTGTGTCTTGCTGGCGCCGCAACAAGACATCAAATGGGAATAGATCACTCCAGCTGTTCATGTGCCTTTCTGTGAGAGATTGCTTGTATCTGATCTAGAAGGTCCAACAAAAATCAGGGTCGTTGATGCGCCGAAATTGACAGCGTTGGTGTACTCGTCTGCCAAATTCTTCGAACTCTTTATTGTATCCGTATTTGTTCAGGTACAACACTCATCTTCTTCTCCGTCTTCTTGAAATTCACATTTTTAAATTTCTTCTTGATGTATTTACGACCATCTTCCAGAAAATGATTCCCACAAGCTTGACCCAGTCTATGCGCATAGTGAAGATCTTGGCAATAAAATCTATTGGCCCTAGTCTGGATCAAGTTGTTGGATTCCTTACATGCTTTCTGTGCACGGAGAAGCTACTCACCGAGGTGAAACTTGTTTCCTATTAGTAAACAATAATCACAACGTAGCTCAGTTTTTTCGTAATTTTCCCAAATTACGATGAATAGTGTAGTGTTCAAAATTGCATCTACGCACTGCACCGAAAGAAATGTTTTAGTATTTTTTCTCATGTGATCACCTGCATCGTTTTTTGTTGTACTACTATAGTAGCCTAGGCTAGTCATAGTGGAAAGTAACTTAGACTACTAACTCTATGGTTACCCTAAGAACAAGTACTACCTCCGTCCTGGTTTACTCTTCCTATTTTGTAGTATCAAAATTTGACCATAGATGTAACTGACAAAATGTGAATGCATGTCACTAAAAATTATATCATTGGATTCGTATTTGAACATAATTCCAAATGGTATAATTTTTGGTGACATGCATTGGCATTTTCTTAGGTAAATCTATGGTTAAAATTTTACACTAAATACGAGGTAGTACAAAAGTGGGCTATAACGGCCCTCCACTATATAGGTCAAAACACATGCCAAATTCACTTGTGATGCATTTGGCATCGATGCCCCTCCATTGCTCACCTCGTGCCCCAATCTGGATCACCTACTTTGCTCCAGTGCCGAGTTAACTCACGCAATGAAAAAACACTTGCGTGGGAGAGAGAGAGAGGACTGAGGCAATAAAAAAACACTTGTTTGGGTGAGTGAGATGCTGGTGTAGTTGGTTTGATTGATTTGTTTATACATGTGGTTCTTTGTGCACATCGGTGCCAACTCTCTTACATCGCGAGAGCGGTGCCAAAATCTTTTGATTTGACATCGATGCGTATTATGTGGCATACTTTTGAGAAATATCGCATCGGCGACATAGTGGAAGGTAACCCTAGGTAAATGAGAGGAAAAAGAAAGAGAGGGAGAGAGAGTGAAAAAATATCACTAGCCAGCCAACCCTATCGTATGAGCGAATGATATTGGTACCTCTTGATGACACGGCAATCTTATACAGCCAACTGCTCTCATATGTTCTCTTCTTTTGCAGATAAAAAAAGACCTGAAAGTGAAAAATGTGTTACACTATAACAATCTCATCGAACGCCTTGATCTCCATCTTACAGAAATTGATTTGATCGACTATCGAGGCAGCACATCTGAGATTAAATTGGCCAGGTTCTTTGTTCTGGAGGCATGTGTGCTCAAGGTAATGAGGTTTGGCGTTCTCTGGTGCAACAATGAATGGTGTGCTGATCACCGCAAGCGTCTAAGCCTAAATGACAAAGTCTCCACAGAAGCTGAATTTGTTTTTGAAACATCAAGTGGCCAGAGACTCAAAAATTTATTTGCCCATTAGTGACTTGTCAGGGCGGTGGATTTTAGTTTGTACGATAATGGTGCATCCACCTAAAGTAACAAAAGTTCTTACGTAAACTTCCCAGTAATTCCCTCTTCGTAGGTGCAACATTACTCCTAACATTTTAATATCAGTTTGAAACTTGTAATATTGCCGTGTCCTATGCCTGCGTTTTCAAAATTCCATGAATCAAAGAGGTCCTGAGTTGGAGATGATGTCGTGCCTGCCATCTTTCACCAATAGCCGTCGGATCTAGATCTGACGCATACAGACCAAACTTCTCCATTTTTGCAAAAAGATGCCCGAACTTGTTCCCTATTTACAAACAACTCCTTGTCTCTCACAATCAGCCTTATCTCCTCCCCACCACATCTAGAAGGCCATGGAAAAACCTAGTGCGATGGCCGCTACCGGCGCCGTCCACCCCCAATCTTGATGTTTCGTGCAATGCATGGGCATCTACGCATGGGAAATTATGTCAAACACGGCTAGTTGTAAGAAGGCTAGCTCTACAACCATGATGATAGTGACTGCAGATGGTGAGGCTGACTATGGTATGCCGAACACAACGCCTGTACTCAGGTGTCATCTCCGGCGCAGGGTCTTGTCACTTCACTGTGAGGAGCAGCACGTAATAATTTGACCAACGGGTAGTACAGTGCTACTAGTACATTGGTAGTACTACTACTAGTACTAGCACCACCTTATGGATTTAGTAGTACTACCACGTCCATCTGGATTTAGTATTTGACTAGCAATATCTAGTAATGCATGTCACAAAAAAGTACTACTCCCTCTATAAATAAATACGTGGTGTATTGTTTTATTCCTATCGGAGAGAGAACTTAATTTCTTTTTGCTAATTAATAGGATTACATGCAATGAACTAACCACTGCATGTCATGTTTGGTAGTCTCAAGTCATTGAAAGCATGCAAGGCCCACATCTCTCATTGGTTGATATGTCACGAAATAAGAAATGAGGAGGGAGTTAATTTACCGTGCCTATGTGTTTTCGGATTACACAACATTTTTGGTTACATGCATTAACATTTTATTAGTTAAATCAAAGGTCAAAACTTGGCACAAAATGCAAAGGGGACCAATAAACAAGTAAACTTCAAAGTTCTCTCGTTTGGCCCCAACTAGAGGTCCGGTGCGATGACTATACTGCACCAGCACGGAGGGGGCGCAGCTTCATTGACTTACTGCACCCGCCTTTGGTAGTATGACAAGTGGGCCCAACAGGTGGTTGGCCTGCCTGTCATACAGCCAAGGTAGGTGTAGTAGAGGGCCGAGGAGTAGATGGCCAACACGCACGTGAATTCAACGCAGTCTACACTTCTCATATAAAGGCTCCCTGCTAGTCCAATCTATGAAATCCTACGCACCCTAACCAATGGCAAGAGTGATCACACCAATCGCAAGATCAGTTGACTATAAGCTAGACCCATGGAGGCAATGAGCGCGAGCATCAGCCGGTTGTGCCAGATGGTCCACGACGCCAGCCTACGGCCCGACACCGAGTAATGTCTCCAGGTCGTGCCTAAGGCCGCCAGGGTGAGAGGGGGCTTGGACGATAGCTTTGTCTCCTTGTTCTACAAGGTCCTCATCGGCTTCCTCGACAAGTTCACCGTCGTCAAGAAGCTCGCGGACGACCTTGACGTACGCCTCCAGCCCACGCGCCCAGGCTCTGCGATGCTCGCCACCCTCAACGACCTCTATGGTGACAACCTCTTCGACGCACTGGTGGCCCTGCGTCTGCCCACCGTCGCGCTGGAGAATGTCCACCTCGAGGTCGCGCTCGCCGCGCAGTGCTTGGCGCAGCAAGACACCATCGACATAACACCCACGTCTACGCGCAAATCGTCCACAAGGACTACTACTTGCCAGAGGAGGATGATAGGTCGCTGGCCTTCTTGACCCACAAGGCAACCTTGGACGGCATTGTTCAGAAGCACGTTGAGCTCGCCGCAAACGCCACCTCTCCTCACAGGTCGGTTGGTGACCCGGCGCACTAGGGCATGAGGATGTCATTGATGGATCCATATGTATATTTATCTTTTCATCAAATCCATGTAGTAGTATATGGTACTACTAGTAATTATCTTACCTTTCGCATCAACTTCATAATTTTTGTACGTACTCCATGCATGAACTGGGCCAGAGCCTAACTTCTCATTACTCTAGGGAAAATCGTTATTTCTATCTATCGGTCGCGCAATGGAGCAGAACCAAATTTTACAATTTACAAGTTCAAAAGGAAAGGCTTGTCGTGTTCGCATCGCACCCTGCTGCCCACACGGTTGGTCCGGCACGCCGCTCAAGGGGGAATGCGTGATGTGTTGCATTTTCACTTACAAGTGGGATCGCAATTGAGCAAACCGACTATTGGCAAACCCCCACCCCGCCCAACGCGCGATGGCTGAGAAAACAGGAGGGAGAAGAGATGGTTGTTGCACGGACTCCAAGAAAATTGGTGCCGGATGGGACTCGTGTGGGTGGCGCGTGTCGTACTGCTAGACGTGAATGCTAGTTATGGCAAATGTCACCCCACTATATCCAACCTATATCGAGGTCCTGGTTATGTACAACAAATTTATTGGAGTCTGTGCTCAGCCCTCCTCTATCTCTCTTCTCAGCCAGCCAGCAAACGCGCGGAGCCCATCGTCTGTTTGCTCACATGTGGTCCCACATGTTAGTGAAAATGCAAGAGGACCCACTGAACCTACACATCTTTCACCTCGACATGCTGGTAATGAAAAACAAATCCAATAAAGATATTCGGTGGCCGCTTTTGGAGTTACTCAAGAGTAGTAAGATTCTATTTATAGTTTAACCCAAGATGCACATCACATGGCTTCAACTAGCACTCCATTTTCTTGCCTGACACGACCTGGATGCTGGATGTCCCACGTGTCGGCAAAAGGAGGCAGACCAGAGGAGTAGGAAACACGACAAGCCCTGTGCATACATCATACTACGTACAAGCCCACCTCACGAAGTCACGCTATCACCATATTTCTCGGCCTCCTTGCGACACCTAACTATTGGTTGGCTCTATGTGACGCGGCAAGTTCATACTACTACGGATGCTGGCTATACTACTATGGCACTAACACTCCAAGAAGTGAGGCGAAAACCATTTATAAATTGAGTTTATGACATGGATATGCAAATGTACCATTCGTTACGTACAACAAGTCATCAACACACAACGACAACGAGGATACATGTTGGATTATAGATTAGTTCCACCAAAACATTCTAGTAAATACTAAAGTTTTCATCACACGACAAGTAACAAGCAATGAAATGAACTTCAGCTCAACCACTTCTCGGGTTGGAAACGCTTGCTTTGAACCAAAAGAGTTTGTCTCGGAAGGGCCAGCTACTTTCAATCTCAAGACCAACGCAGGACTGATCATCTAGGCTGAACCAACCTATTTCATGACCCATATTGTGATAGCCACGGTAGGGAAGCATAGCAATGTCCGAGGTATAGATACAATTGCTTCTCATAAATGGTAGTAATGTTCTGTCAACAGCAACTGGATCGCCTTTCACCATCATTGGATAGTTTTGTCCAAGGAAGAGCGAGTTTTCTCCAAGACTATCAATACTATACCAGGGAGAAGGTGTTGGCACTATCACACTAGTATCCATCCCGAATACCATGCAACGGGTGTTGGAATAGGTCCGGAGAGTGCGACCATGGGAGACAACACCTGCTACCTTAGTAGTAACATCAGCAGTGGGCTGTATACAGACAAGAAGGGGTGATCCATCGGAATAAGTTGCCAGGTGCCACTGAGTATATGGGCCCTCGTCGTCCTCATGCTCGTGATCATCACCATTGTCATCTCCCCCTTGGTTATAAAATTTTTCAAGTATAAGTGGTGGAATGTTCACAGGACCTTGGAAACACAAGAAGAAGGTAAATTAGTAAATGGAAAATTGCTAACCCGCATGCATGCGGATCAAACAATTATAATTACGATGGAAGACAAACGTACTGAAACTACGAGGATCCCATGCAAAAACAGTGCCACGAGTGGTGGCAGCAAACATAAGACCCTCGTATTTAATTGCATCACAGTACACATCCCTGTATAGAAACTGATTTTTGAGCAATATCCATTCAGTCGAACCACGAAGTACGTCAACAAGCTTGTCGAAGATAGCAACAACTACATATTCCATTAAATCCCAAGAGCGGTCAGGAACTTGACAAATTGCTATCTTCTGTAGACGACAGTCACCATGACCGTAGTTGGAAGTACGGTCATAACCGGTGTGCTCAACCTCTGGGCAGTCTGAGATTTTTGGAAGTGGAAGCCGGTGACGAGGGTACATATTCACAAGTTCCCACTCATAGTTGGACCCAATATAAACAACCCAATCTCCATTTGTGCCTGCCCAAGCCTTACCCTCAAGCGGTGGCATCTTAACATCACACGTATCATTATCAAGCGGTACCAACTTGCACAAGGCGAGGCTTCCCTCGTCCCCACACTAGTCAGCAGGGTCACGGTGAAGAAGATAGGGGAGATCAAACCACTCCTGGACCCTTGGGTTCGTTGTAATGATGTTATTAGTTGAGTCGAGAATGGTCTTGAACGAACCTGCCATGCTAGCCGAGGTGATGACGTCGCATCGATCAATGAGTTCCTCCACCACGTCATCTTTCAGATCGGGGCAAGAATAACGGGGTCATTTCCGGCCTGTTCCCTCCATGGAGAAGACGATCGAACAATGGTAGAAGGAAGGGTGAAAGCAAATGGAGGAGGGAGGAAAAGCGTGCGACAGCAGTTCCAAATCGAGTGGGAAAGGTGAAGAGTCGGTGGATGATTGCCAGTTTGCCACGGTACACGAAGAGGCGCCCCGGCCTACACGTCCGTTTGGAAATTGTACAAAAGGACTCGCCGTCGTCTCACTGACATGTTGGAACAGGACCACATGTCAACGAAACATGGTGTGTAATTTCTCATGGAAAATGCGATCTGGCCACGTTGGCCCGAGGTGCCACGTTAGTTATCAACCTTTATCTTTTTAACATACAATCTGAGTGGATAGCTCCTGTGGTCATCGCACATGAGCGGATATATAGGTGGGCTAGGTGGGCAGGCGACAACAATCTAAGTGCTAAAAGAGTTGATCCAATGCTTGGTTTTGTTTGGATTTTCCAACTATGACCATTGGATAGAGTGAATCAATGCTTACATTCAAAGTTATTCTCATATTATAGAATGGTATAGGAACATGGAGAGATTTGGTTGATTTTATATCGCTGAATAATATAAAATATTATGAGTGCAGACGCTCCACCACGAGGTTTGTTGCTCCTTCTCGGTCATCGGGAATCTATGTTCTTCCAGTCTTTCGTTTATGACATGAGCTTTGTTCATCCTTTGGCCAACACGCGGGACATCTATATGCCTCCATTTTAAAAATCATAGTATATGCCTCCATGACATGCGGGACATCTAGCATCAAGGCGGCGTGTCATGCAAAAAAATGGAGATATGAAGTGCATAAGCGAGTCGTGCAGTTCGATGGCACCTAGTACTACGCAATATTTTTTCTCCTCAACGGCACGTGAATAGTGCACATACTCAATGATAGAGCACGGGATGGTAGCCATGGACATGGTCGGCCCTTTTTGAAGAGAGTACTAACAAATAACTTTGATGTGTCCCGTCAACTCACAGAACGACGAGAAGCTTGCTTACTACGTCTTCTCCCTTGCCAATGCGTGCGCGGTGGCTCGCAGTACGAGGAGAAACTTTTGCTTACAAGCGGTGAATGTGCAGCAGTTCATTTGGTGTCAGATTGGCAGAAGTACTACTGTAGTACCATCATTGTTGTTCGACTTCTAGAAGAGGAGAAGAGCCAAGTGCAAGGTCACCTACTAACCTAGTACAATACTACTATAGCCAAAGCTAGTCCACCTTTTTAGAGCATGGTTAACTAATATAGGCGGCTCTTGCAGGGGCACATCATTTAGAGAAAGTACTCTCTTCGTAGGAACAAAGGAAGTGAAACAAAAGTTGGAGTGGATGCTAGATTTCCAATTAAAACATGATTACATAGGAAAAAAATCCTATAGCATTCTATCATATGAATCAAACGACCAACGTAGGAAAATTATGAGGGGGGTCTCTCCAACAGTGTTCCTCAGCTCACACCTAGCATCACGGTGGTCGAACTTGGAGTCATTCATCTGGTACACATGGCATCTCAGATCTGTACACAAGGTGACGCGACCTCTCACTTCGTTCGCCATTTAAAGCGGTGCGCCGGTGGAGGGCTAGCATACTCCAATATAAGGTTGGCTCTATGTGATGTGGCAACTTCATATACAACCGGATGCTGGCTATACTACTACGATACTCACGCTCCAAGAAGTGACTCGAAAAATATTCATAAATTGAGTCTATAACATGCATTTGCAAATGTACCATTCATTACATACAACAAGTCATCAACACATGATGACAATGAGGATACATGTTGGATTATAGATTATTTCCAACAAATCATTCTAGTAAATACTGAAATTTCCATCACACAACAAATAACAAGCAATAAAATGAACTTCAACTCAACCAATCCTCAGCGTTGGAAACACTTGCTTTGTACCATAAGTGCTCTGGGAAGGGCCAGCTATTGTCAATATCAAGAGCAACGCAGGACTGATCATCCAGGCTGAAGCGGCATATATCAGGACCAGGGTAGGGAACCACCGCAATGTCCGAGGTATAGATACAATTGCTTCTCATAAATGGTAGTAACATTGTGTCAGCAACTGGATCGCCTTTCACCATCATTGGATAGTTTGGTCCAAGGAAGAGCGAGTTTTCTCCAAGACTATCAATACTGTACCAGGGAGAAGGTGTTGGCGCTAGCACACAAGTATCCATCCCGAATACCCTGCAATGGGTGTTGGAATAGGTCTGGAGAGGGCGACCATGGGAGACAACACGTTCTCCCTCAGTAATAACAATCTCATTGCACTATATACAGACAAGAAGAGGTGATCCATCAGAATTAGTTGCCAGGCGCCACTGAGTATATAAGTTCTGCTCGTCCTCATGCTCGTGATCATCACCATCATCATCTCCCCCTTAGTTATAAATTTTTTCAAGTATAGGTGGTGGAATGTTCACAGGACCTTGGATACACAAGAAGGTTAATTAGTAAAGGGAAACTTGCTAACCCGCATTCATGTGGATGAAACAATTATAATTACGGTGGAAGACAAACGTACAGAAACTACGAGGATCCTATGCAAAAACAGTACCACGAGTGGTGGCAACAAACATAAGATCCTCGTATTCAATTGCATCACAGTACTCATCCATGTACAGAAACTAATTTTTGAGCAATACCCATGGACGAACCATGCAATAAATAACGACGGCAACAAGCTTGTCGAAGATAGCGACAACTTCATAGTTCTCGTAATTCCAAGAGCGGTTGGGAACTCAACAAATTGCTATCTTCCATAGACGACAGCCACCATGATCATATTTGAACGTACGTAGATTATCTGGGTGCTCAAGCTCAGGGCATTCTGAGATTTTTGGAAGTGGAATCCGCTGACAAGTGTACACATGCACAAGTTCCCACTCGCAATTGTACCCAATATAAACAACCCAATATCCATTTGCGCCAGCCCAGGCCTTACCCTTAAGCGATGGCATCTTGACATCACATGTATCGTTATCAAGCGGCATCAACTTGCACAAGGCGAGGCCTCCGTCGTCCGCGCCCATGCGAACAGGCTTATAGCGAAGAAGATAAGGGAGATCAAACCGCTCCTGGACCCTTGGGTTCCTTGTAATGATGTTATTAGTTGAGTCGAGAATGGTCTTGAACGAACCTGCAATGCTAGCCGAGGTGATGACATCGCACCGATCAATGAGTTCCTCCACCACGTCATCGTTCAGATCGGGGCAAGAATAATGGGGTCGTTTCTGGCTTGTTCCCTCCATGGAGAAGACGATTGAACAATGGCAGAAGGAAGGGTGAAGGCAAATGGAGGAGGGAGAAAGAGTGTGCGATAGCAGTTCCAAATCGAGAGGGGAAGGCGAAGAGGCGGTGGATGGTTGCCATGGTACACGAAGAGGTGCCCCGGCCTACATAGACGTCCGTTCGGAAATTGTACAAAAAGACTCACCGTCGTCTCACTGACATGTTGGAACGGGACCACATATCAACGAATCATGGTGTGTCATTTCTCGTGCAAAATGTGATCTGGCTGCGTTGGCCCGAAGTGCCGCATTATTTCTCGACTTTATCTTTTTAATGGTGTGCCGTTCAGTTTTGAAGCACGACTAACTGGTACTGTATGTTGAGAAAATATAAACTACTCTACCACTACTCCACCTCTAGTACTAGTAGTATAAAAAAGATACATAGGTTGGAGATTCAGCACTTTCTTGCTAACGGCTGCCCACTTGCTTCTCACACTATCACCCTCTCTCCAGATCTAAAAAATACGGCCTCTCTCTCCCTCCTCACCGGTGGTCACAGATCCGCTTGGGAAGAAAAGGACGTGCAACGTTGACGCACTGACGACAATGCCGTCCTCTCAGACCTAGCGCCCGCGCGGGATGGCCTCCGTCCCCAAGCTCGTTGCCGTAGTGTGTGCGGAGGATGACGACCACGGGCGAAGCCACTTCCCGCTGACCCTCGGGTATGCTACCACTTTTCGAACCATACCAATGTTCTATTGCCCCATCTGCCACGTCGCTACATGTGGATCTTTTTCCACTCCACCATCTTCCCAATTTTCTATCCTCTGCTCTGCTGGTCACGCTGACGAAAACCTTAATTTGCACTATGAAAGGAAACCCTACTTCATGCAGACTAATCTATGTCTGGGTTGAATAAGGAAAGGAAGGGATACTGTACTGTCTAAGAGAGTAGGCATCAAACCTGCATCTAGGTTGAAAAGGGGAAAATTAGTAGCTAAGGAAGGAGTCTCGTGTCTCTTGGTTGAAGAAGGGTAGAAAGGCATGACAACGCAATAGAGAATGACCAGGTCGATCAGTTTGTTGTTCTCACATAGGAAAAAGGTGGCTAAAGAGAACAAAAATGGGACATAATCCACATATGCTGCCTGGATATTTGTTGCTCTGGGCAACCATACCTCCCTCACCACTCTATGCGTCCGTGGAGGTACATCGTACTGGTGCACCCACTGTCTGAATGAGCCTCCCATGCTCTTATTGTCACTTTTTGCTGTTAGTATAACGCCAGCAGTCAAGTCAAGCAATGCTACTGCTAAAGTGATGCCACATTTAACTAATGCCGCACTCAGTCTAATGCCCCCGATAAATTTATGCAATGCCATTTAATGTCACTAGATTATTTTAGGGTTAGCTGTTGATTGTGGATGTATTAAAGATTTTTCAGCTAAGGTATTCTAATGTTGTTGCATAGCCTGTATACCAACGATGAATCTTGTTACCACCTTCAGATTTTTGCACTCTTAATGATTATAGATTACATACCTCACTTTCATGAGATAAGTCAATTTTTTGTATAGTGTAAAGAGGAAAGGTCAAGAGTGGGCACCTCCTCCTCCGGCTGTTCTCTTGATTTGTTCGGTTTTTATGTTTGACCGATTATCAAGATTAGGATAGCAATTTTTAGGTCCCCTTGAGTTCGTAATGATATTTACCTTGAAGGTACATGGTTTGCTATTTTTTATATTGTCATTAGTTAATAATGCTAGTTACCTTCAGACTTTTGTATTTGGTTTAGTGCTCATGCATAGCTCGTATACCAATGCTGAAACTTGTTACCTTTACATTTTGCATTGTTAATTCTTATAGAAATCTTCTAGTGCTAGAGTTTATTGAAATATGTTCAGTAAAACCATTGTACTGTACCCTGTAATAAAATAACTACTATATTGTTGCACTAGCCACTGGATTAGTGTATATTTGTACTATTCGAATGGTGTTGCAATAGCGTATGGACATAAATAAAGTGTGGCAAGCTTTCCTAGATATGTGCTCAAGAAAACTACTACCTGTTTTGCCAAATACTAGACGTTTGGGTACTTTAAATTGAACTGCGAAAAGGTCTTATATTAAGGAACAGAGGGTGTAGAGTTCACTCAAATTATCCTGGTAAAGCTAGTCACACCTTTGTTAAAATTAATGTTAATTATGTTATCGGAGTAGGTCTGTATGTTTGTCTTTAATGCCTGTCGACTACATACCTCACATCATGATGTACTGTTAAGTCATTTCCTTTTGTACAGTGTCACTGAATTATCAAGGCGGTGATGGCATTTTATTCTAGTTGAACTGCACACAATATGTTTAAAAGAAGAGGAAAGGTCAGGAATCGATCATTCTTTCAGAAAGAACTATATATGCCTTCCTGACATTAGCCGTTGTTGCCTTATTTATTCCTTCAAACAGGTGGTTAGAAACAGTCTTGCTACCTTTTCCCATTAAGAAATTGTAATGCTTATATTTGTGAGTCTATGCTTCAACTAGTGCCACTTTTATAGTAATCACACTTTCAATATCTATGCAAATAGGGATGCTCGATTTTAGTGGAACTGCATATGGTTTGCTACTATCTTGCAACTCTTTTTGTACTATCATTAGATAGTAATACTAGTGGTTTGCATGTGAATTTATTGGCAGGGTGGACCTACATTGGAGGTGCAGGACGGGATTCAATGATTGGATGCTCAATTTCGGTTGTATCGATTTCACCTCTTCCATCACTACGAACATGGATATCCTTGGTCTGATGAAGAATAGGCGCTATATTTCTGCTCTAAACCATGAAATTGTCCAGGGCAAAACATGACTGTATCAAATTGTCCAGTGCAAAACATGACAGATGCTAAGCGGAAGAGATGTGTTTAAACCGAAAATACAATGTGGGGTATATGTTTACTGGCTGCTTGATATTTGTGCAGACAGAGAAGTCTGCCCGTTGCTATTTGGCAAATAAACAAAGTGACCGCAATTTTGGTTGAACTGCACAAGAGAATAGTATAGTCACTACATGTAGTGCCATTTGAAAATAGACACATAAAGATTGGATAGTCACTTCATGGACTGCAGAAAAGTAGTATTGTACTATTTATTGGCCAATACTAGGTGCTTCATTGCTTTGGTCCAATTATACAATGGGCATCATTTTGCCTAAGTTAAAGTTTGTATTCCGAAAATAGTCTCGTTGTGTGATCGAGAGAAGACCAAATCATATTACAATGGATGTTCCTCCATCATGTGTGGTTCATTCTCATGGTTCCAGCTGTTGGTGAAACCACTTACGTTTGCAAGAGGAATTGTAGACTTCACAAACAAATTTGTCTTTCAGTCTCTACTGAATGTTGGCCAAGAGAAGCATCCATGTTAGTAGGAAGAACGTATGTTTCTTCTAGATCTTTGCATTTGGAGCTACATATTTGTACATGATCTGTGAATCATTGAGATGCATTAACATGTTGATTTATGTATGGGAATCGTACTAGTTGGTTTTGAATTTGGGCTACTAATGTGAATATATTACAATGTCAGGCCTGTGAGTCTTGTGTGAACATTTCGAACGGATCGGCTCTTACTGCTGTGCACAGCATGATCCTTATTTCTGTGTTTTTAGTGTTTACAAGGTACTAACATTTCCTTATTTCTGTTCGCTCAGTGTTTACAAGTTACTGATCGATCACTAGCTAGCCTACTAATGCGCTCCTGGTAGTTTTAGTTGCGATGCAAGATCCGAAGTGGCAGTTTTTTGAATAAAAATGCCTACCTCCGAAGAAACTGACAAGCTGCTCTGAAGAAAATGCCATGCGAATCTAAAGAAACTGCCAGCAAAAACGTTCGCAAATACCCTATCTCCCAGTTAACGTTCATCAGCTAATGCGATTGTACACGTACACCATCCGACCTACTCGACCCTACACGTACACTATCCGACCTACTCGATCCTACACGGATAAATAGCAAATCATACACGTACTACCTCCTTTCCAATTTGCAGGGCTCAATTCAAGAAACGACCTACACGATCCTACACGAATAACTAGCGGATCACGCACGTACTAGTACCTCCTTTCCGGTTTGCAGGGCTTAATTCAAAAATCTCACCAACCAAGGTACTCCCTCCGTCCGGGTTTATTAGTCCCGTGAGCCAAAGCAGGAAGACCAAGACATGGCAATAATTAACTGCATGCAGAAGTTTAAGCCTAATTAATTCCAGCGATTTAAGTGGCTGCATGCGTGCCCTCGGCTGTGACTCGTTGCATGCTGCTCCGCGTACTGGCTGCGAGCGATTCTGAGTGGCCGCATGCAGCCGGCCGTAATTAAGGCAGCTAACTGATGTGAAAAAAGATGCGCTTTAATTTTTGCCGGCGTTTTAAATCCGTGGAATCATTATTGACAAGGATGGAGTACCTCATATGGATGATTCCAGTGCACTGACGGGACGGGACGGCACAGTCATAATTGTAGTTTGTCTTGTTTTCCATGGCAAGCTGGCGCACTAAGCCATGCCTGCTTATCCATTGAATTCCGATGACCGCCATGACCGTCGCGTTTCCCACGACACGCTAGTTCACCTACCTTCCCCCTATAATTACTGTTTCCCGGGCTTCTCCGGTGGCACCATCACCCAACTCGCCTTATCCTCATAAGCCCCCACCGGCCCGACGTAGCTCGCCACTTATCCTCGCTCTCGCCATGTGCGCCATGCCCCCGCCCGTCCACGATAGGCGACGCCAGAGGCGGTCACCGCCAGAACTAGTGTTTGGTTTTTCACCGGAAGGCAGACGGAGGGAGGAGGCATTCTATCGGTCTTTAGATGCCAATGCGGAGTATGAGGAGTTGTTGGAGTGCGACCGCATGGCGGAGGAGCAGCATACTGTCGATTTGCGCCGCCAGCGGGACATGGAGCAGCGGTGCACCGACGCTCTGAGTCATGAGCAGAGAGCCCGAACTGGGCCGACTACGTGGAGGCCGGTGCCTGGTAAATAGCCATGGAGGATGTCGGGTACGCACGCGTTTGCGATGCCGAATTTTACTACGAGCTCGTCAAGTGGGTTTCCCGCTTAGAAGTCGAAGCTTTGGTGGACCACGCCGGCATGGAAAGGGCCAACGCGTGCGACCAACGCGCCCTATCGCACCTCTGGCAAGTCCGAGGCGAGGCGGAGGACGCCGGTGCCGGCGTTTAGCGTGTACCGCAGATGGCGGACGGCGTCGTCTAATGAGCTAAGAGTAAGTTAGTACTTGTACACCACTATAGTATTAGTGGGAGTAGAGAGTTAACTTGGCTATGATGGTTGCCAACGTGGAAGGTTAGTACTCTATATCTAGATCAAACCCGTTACTTTGCTCTGAATGTTGAACTTTCCGTTTGAACGTATGGAATGGGTTGTTATTTTTTAAATGGGTTGTATTTGTCCGCCATGGGTTTAGAGGCTGACTTGTGGGCCTACCAGGTTGACGCGTACACAAATCAGGAGATGATTGTACATGGAGAGGATGACAACGGGGACCCACCAAGGTCATGGCAGTACGCAAGCAAGTGCCTCCTTATTTCAAGCCAATAAAAATGGCTCCACCTAATGGATTTCTGTCATCTGGGTCCCATGCCATTGTCAACGTAGTCAATAAACGAGAGAATTGCACAACGAGCGGCTGACACCAGGGACCCAGCAGCTCGCCCAATTATTTTTGTTTTGGGTTAATTTGATAAATGCCACCCCAAATCTGCTGATTCCGAGAAATGACACTGCAATTTCCAAACTTGGAAAAATGCCATTTCATGTCATTTCCAATGGAATTTTTCGAAGTCTGGAGTGGCATTTTTCAAAGTTTGCAAATCACAGTGGCGTTTTTCAAAAATTGCACTGAATTTTTTTAAGTTTGAAAATTGCAGTGGCATTTTTATGAATCGTCATAATTTGAGACGGCAGCAGGGTGTCAACTGGGCTGTGCGGGGCACTCTGGCCTGTCTAGACATCCTTTTCTTTTATGTTTACCACAAACCAGCCCAATAGTTTTTTTGTTCTTTCTGAAAATGGCTAGCCTAGTTTTTTTGTGATTTGTCAAGTAAGTTGCTTTGTCATGCCTGTTGGGCTGCAAACTTTCAAGACAAGGAGAGCTTCATTCGGCTGGCTGAAATATGGCCTATCAGTAATGAGAAATGGGTTGTATATTTTTAAAACACATCAAACCGGCAATTAGTTTCAAATTCCTTTTTTCATTTCAAGATTTCAAATTGCATTGATTTTTATGCATGGACATTTTTTTGGATTTTATATTGATATACATTTATTTTTAAAATCAGTTTGAATGTGACTCGAAATTCGGGATTAAAACAGTTCGGACTGCACCGAAATACGCAAAAATTCATATAATATTTTAACCATGGCCACAATATGGGCTGTAATGCTAACAAAAAGAATATGGGCTCCAAAAAAACCTTAAGAATTAGAAAATGGGCTGTAAATTATTAGAAATAAAGGCAGATGGGTTGTGTCGGTGTCAAAACCGACGGATCTCGGGTAGGGGGTCCCAAACTGTGCGTCTAAGGCGGATGGTAACGGGAAGCAGGGGACACGATGTTTACCCAGATTCGGGCCCTCTTGAAGGAGGTAATACCCTACGTCCTGCTTGATTGTTCCTGATGGTATGAGTATTACAAGAGTTGATCTACCACGAGATCGTAGAGGCTAGACCCTAGAAGCTAGCCTATGGTATGATTGTCTGTTGTCCTACGGACTAAACCCTCCGGTTTATATAGACACCGGAGGGTGCTAGGGTTACACAAATTCGGTTACAAGGGAGGAGATCTCCATATCCGTATTGCCTAGCTTTCCTTCCACACCAAGGAGAGTCCCATCCGGACACGGGACAAAGTCTTCAATCTTGTATCTTCATAGTCCAATAGTCCAGCCAAAGGATATAGTCCGGCTGTCCGGAGACCCCCTAATCCAGGACTCCCTCAGTAGCCCCTGAACCAGGCTTCAATGACGATGAGTCTGGCGCGCAGTATTGTCTTCGGCATTGCAAGGCGGGTTCTTCTCCAAATCCTGAATATCTGCTAAGTAGTGTCCGGCTCCCATAAATGGTAGACTTCTTGGCTTCTGCGCCCAATAAGGGCTATCTTCCATGCGTCGAGCGAATGCGAGGAGCCAGGGTGTTTTTACATTCGCCCCCTAGCCAGGTAAATCAATCGTCTATTAAAGGGATGGGGATTCTTAGATCCAACCCACACCATCCTCCCACGGCGAGAATCCATTGGAGCGCGCTCGGAAAAATCCATTCCATCATGGCCGGCCACCGCAGCTCCTCCTCCCGCCCCCGTAGCCCTAACCTCGGTGATTGGGAGAAGTGTTCCGTCCTGCACAGCCGATTAGTAGACCCGGGGATTTTTCCCTCCAGCATATATGGTCCCCGTCCAAGCCGGGCTCGCCACCAATAATGGCGGGGAGCAAGCGGAGAGCTTCCCGAGTCCCTCTAAGGGGGAGCGGGTATGCCTTGTCCCTCACTTACTAAGGGGACTCGGATTTCCAATTCATCCGTTCCTCCACGGGCTCCTGGAGTTTTATGGCCTCCAACTGCATAATTTCACCCCTGCTTTCATATTACACATCGCTGGTTATGTTGCCCTTTGTGAGCTGTTTCTGGCTGCGAGGCTCATTTCGAGCTATGGAAAAGGTTATTTTGCCTTGTGCCCCGCACACAGAAGGGGTCACTTTATCAGGTGGGCGGAGCCGAAATATGGCGCATCGCCAAGACCGGATACCTGTCTGGTAATCCGAAGAAGACGTCCGAAGACTGGCCTTCGGAGTGGTTTTACATGGAGGACGTCCCCCTTCCAGACCCTGTTCGGCAGGGTCTTCCTGAGTTCAACAATGCTCCTCTGAAGAAACGCCGAAGCTGGCGCCCACGGAGCCCCCAAGAGGAAGACAACAGAGAAGTCCTTTACCTGATGAACCGGATTAAAGCGCTGGCTCAATCAGGATTGACAATAATCGAGGTTATGTCAATATGCATAATGCGGGGAATGCAGCCACTTCAATATCGAGGGCACCCCCTGTGGTGTTTTAACGGGGAATATGATGCCACCCATTGCGGGCGTAAGGGACCGGACTCCGCTGCTGCTTTAGCAAAAATTATGTCCGAGTTGTTCAAGGGAGAGGAAGAGGAGTTCATCCGTATCAAGCCACGGGATGGATTCTCCATGTACAACCCTCCAAGCTGGGTGAGTTGTAGCTCTTTTCTCCCATCCTTCCCGCATTCTTCGTCGCAGATACTCACCTTGCCATTTCACGGTAGGAACTGCGAAATGCTGTAAGGGAGGTCAACATCCCACCTCCACAACCAGAGGACCCTGGCCGGGCCCTCGATCCCAGACGCGAAGAGGATTTGGACATATTCGTGGAGCTGATAGACAGGCAATTCTATCAATTGAGAAGTGATGACGCCATGGTTGCCATAACAGCCGACTATCCCGGACTACTCCCTGCGTGGCACGTAAGAAAAACCAAAGTCCCAACTCCCCAAAAGGATCCCCTTTTACGCACTTCACTTACCATACACATATGGTGTTTTATAGGGAAGGCATTCGGGACGCCATCCCAAACCCGCAGCAACTCGCCAACAAGAGGCACCGAAGCCGGGTAGGCCAAAAAGAAAGGCGGTCAGGATGGAGACACCGGCACAGAGGTATGACGCAAAACCTCCCTCCATGGTTGTCGTCTTTCTTAAAATATAATGACGTCCGTGTTTCTTAGCAGAAAAAATGCTCACCGGACTATATCTGGAGAGGCTGCCGATCATGCCTTGACCAGTCGGGCTCCAGGACATGGAGGCGAAAGCTAATGCGGGGCAGACGCCGGATGATCCTCCTACAGAGGATGCAGACAGACTATCCGCTACAAATTCCAAAGTGGAGAGTGCCATGAATCACAGGCGTCGCCGGGCCGTACTCCGTGACGCTTGTTTCTCACCAGAGGCATCTGATGCCTTCAATTCGGGAGACGCATACATCCGTCCTGCTGAAAATGGTCTAGCCAGAGCCATGAACCAGTATGTAACGGATATATGGGTAAGCAAATCTGACGATTATATGTATCAGTAACCCCTGAGACTTGAAACAGTTGACGCAACTGATTTAAGGATCATTATTTGTGCAGGTTCTTACAGAGAAGAATTCTCAATTTTCTTAAGAGCAGGACGAGTGCAAGGCCTAGCTAGGGGCCGCTGGTGCCGCGTTGAAGGAGACCGAGAAGGGTCCCTCTGGTAACACTTGTTTCCATTGTAAAGAATACGGGTACCAGGTAGTATGCGCATGTATGCAAATCTAACAATAGATGTTGCAGGTGGCCCCAGAGTGAATCCAGAGGCCGTGGAGGTGGATGCGGCACGCGATGATCGACAGCAAAATGCTGGCGAGCGCGTGCTGACGCGAGTCAGGCAGGAGAGAAATGATCTCCAAGACGCCAATATCCGGCTGTGTGTGGAACTGAAAGATGTCCGAGCCCAGCTTGTGGACTCCGTGAAGGGGAATAAACGGCTTCGGCGCGACATTTTTAGTAAGTGCTTGAACAAACTTTTAAAAGAGTTCGGCGAAGAAGCCGGCTAACAGCGTTATGTCTGCAGGTATGCTGACGGGTCATCCCGCGGGGGAGATGCCCGGGTCTTCGGGTGATCTTCTACCAGAGCTCTCACAACTGCACGAGCAAGTTCGGCAAGTGATGCAGGGTATTGCCCAAGCCGTGTGGCCATCCGCGTCCTCACCAGGAGGCATGGGGGAGCTTATAGAGAAGCTCAATGCAGCGCGGCGGCAGTTCCGATTATGGAAGATATCAGCCTGCCGACAAGGTGCAAGGGAAGCCTGGGCTATGGTGAAGACACGATATACCAAAGCGGACCCAAACCACATGGCTGAGGTCGGACCTATTGAATCTGTCTAATGTATGATCAAGTAGAATTAGCCGCAAAGTATTCCCAACATGACTGTAGGCTAGACAGCCTATTGGATGGTATAGAAGAAGAATTGAATCTGTCTTAGCGACTGTGTAATTCAAGTGACATATGTAATGTCCCTAGTCGGATTGTAAATCATTTGTCATGGCGGACCTTTTCGCTTCGACCTCTGGACCCGACAGTCCGGAGTGTATCTGAATACCCGCTCGGTTATGTAAAACCGGGGTATGCATGGACACCAGACGTAGGGGTCATAAGTGCTTGAACAGACAAGTACCCAACTAGTTATGTTATATTACATTGGTAGTAAGAAACATCTTCCAGGGAGAATAGTTCCATTACGGGTTCCTTTCCCTGGGTACACATGCCCTAATGTGCATGTCCGAACTGCGAAAAGAGACGCAGGATATAAACATCTGGGGGCATGTTTCAATTTAGATAAAAGTCATCTTTTATTCACCGACCGAATATTCCCTTAAGAACGCTAGCTTTTGGCTTCACCCAATCTGAGGTACACATACGGCTGACCCGGCAGTAACAATCGCAGAGGTGCTCCCCTTATGCCCTAGCCGAATTAACGGGAATGTAGGGCATAAATACAAGAGCTAGGCAACCCAGCTTGGCCAAAACATAAGTCATATCGATGCATATAATGGCGAAAAAAGGTACATGCGGAAGAATAACACATGTATGGGACGTAAAGCCCAGGAAAATAGTTAGATTAAGCTTCTGTATAAGAAGCCCCCAGGTATAATGAGCGCGGTTAGTGCGTCAAGATTGTGTAACCAGGACACAAGTATAGCCTTTAAGGGCCTTCAAGAGAGTAAAACAGAGAAAGAGAGAAAAGACAGATATGCAAAAAATTGACGGAGGTGAGGAGACGAACGTAGAGTCCGGCGCTAGGTGTAGAATCATCGGAGTCTGGCTGCATTCCATGGGTTTGTCTCGAGTCGATTATCCGATGCATCTGGCAGACGGTATGCTCCACCGGTTAGAACCTGGTCAATAATGAAGGGACCCTCCCATTTGGGCTTAAGTTTGTTCTTTTTCTTCTCCGGTAGGCGTAGAACTAGTTCGCCAACGTTATAGGTTTTGGCCCGTACTTCTCTGCTTTGATACCTTCGAGCCTGCTGCTGATAGAATGCCGAACGGGCCTTTGCCATGTCGCGCTCCTCCTCCAGGGCGTCCAAACTGTCCTGCCGATCAAGCTCGGCCTCTTTTGCTTCATACATGCGCACTCGAGGTGAGTCATGAATTATGTCACAAGGCAGAACCGCCCTCTACGTCGCACACCATGAAGAACAGTGTGTATCCGGTAGTGCGACTCGGCGTGGTCCGCAGCCCCCATAGTACGGAGTCGAGCTCCTCTACCCAATGCGTGTTTGACTCCTTTAAGGACTGCACTAATATGGGTTTAATGCCGCTCATGAGAAGACCATTCGCTCGCTCGACTTGACCGTTAGTTTGCGGGTGATAGACAGAAGCATAATCGAGCTTGATGCCCATGTTGCTGCACCAAAGTTTCACTTCATCGACTGTAAAGTTCGTGCCGTTGTCAGTGATGATGCTGTGGGGGACGCCATAACATTGTACGACCCCGGATATGAAGTCTATCACTGGTCCGGATTCAGCCGTTTTGACAGGTTTGGCTTCTATCCATTTGGTGAATTTATCCACCATGACCAGTAAGTATTTTTTATTATGGGTTCCCCCTTTAAGGGGTCCGACCATATCAAGCCCCCAGACCGCGAAGGGCCAAGTAATGGGGATTGTTTGGAGTGCGGTAGGCGGCATATGGCTTTAGTTTGCAAAGAGCTGGCAACCGACACAATGCTGGACCAGATGTTGCGCATCTTCCCGGGTCGTCGGCCAATAGAAACATGTACGGAAGGCCTTGCTTACAAGGACCCGGGCTACGGCATGATGGCCGCCGATTCCGGCATGGATTTTTGCCAAAAGCTTCCGCACTTCCTCTTCGGAGATGCACCTTTGAAGGACTCCGGTAGTGCTTTTCTTATAAAGCTCTCCCTCGTGGACCTTGTAGGCTTTAGATCACCGCACTATGCAGCGTGCCTCATTTTGGTCCTCGGGTAGTTCCTTCCTGGTTAGGTACGCCAGGAATGGTTTTGTCCATGGGGCGATGACGGCCATTATTACGTGGGTTGAAGGTGTTATTTCGATGGCAGAGCCCCCAATTGTGTCGAGTGTTTGGTATCTGGGGTTGTGGCTGGGTCCGGACTATTGTTGCCGGTGTCCCCTTCCCATGCCACGGATGGTTTAAACAGTTTTTCTAGGAAGATGTTAGGTGGGACAGGGTCGCCTTTAGCGCCCATACGGGCGAGGATGTCCGCCGCCTGGTTGTTTTCCCGAGCCACATGATGGAATTCAAGCCCCTCGAACCGACCTGACATTTTGAGGATGGCGTTGCGATATGCCGCCACTTTCGGATCCTTGGCATTGAAGTCTCCATTTATTTGGGACATTGCGAGGTTCGAGTACCCACGCACCTCGAGGCGTTGAATGCCCATGGAAACTGCCATCCGGAGACCGTGTAATAGGGCCTCATATTCGGCTGCGTTGGTGGAGTCTGTATATAGTATTTGGAGTACGTATTGCACTGTATCTACGGTGGGGTACGTCAGGACAACGCCAGCCCCCAGACCAGCCAGCATTTTAGAGCCGTCAAAGTGCATGATCCAATTGGAGTATGCACCATACTCTTTAGGGAGTTCGGCTTCTGTCCATTCGGCTATGAAATTGTCCAGTACTTGTGACTTAATGGCTCGCCGTGGTTTATATGTTATGTCGAACGGGAGGAGCTCGATAGCCCATTTGGCAATCCGGCCCGTGGCATCGCGGTTGTTTATTATGTCGTTGAGTGGTACTTCGGAGGCCACTGTAATTGAACACTCTTGAAAGTAGTGTTGTAATTTCTAGGATGCCATGAATACCGTGTATGCTATCTTTTCATAATGTGGGTACCGTGATTTGCATGGAGTGAGGACGGTGGATACATAATATACCGGCTTTTGAAGTGGGAATTTATGTCCGTCCATCTCTCATTCGACGACGAGTACTACGCTTACAACTTGGTGAGTTGCCGCTATATATAATAGCATTGGTTCACCAACATTTGGTGCGGCCAAGATTGGGTTAGTGGCAAGGATGGCTTTTATTTCTTCCAGTCCGGCCGTGGCTACATCCGTCCACTCGAAGTGTTCGGTGCGCCGAAGAAGGCGATAAAGGGGGTTTGCCTTTTCTCCTAGTCGGGAGATAAAGCGGCTTAAAGCCGCCACACATCCAGTTAACTTCTGGATTTGCTTGAGATCAGTTGGGATGGCCAACTGCGACAAAGCCCAGATTTTGGCCGGATTTGCTTCAATTCCTCTGCTGGAGATGATAAAGCCGAGGAGCTTTCCGGCGGGTATGCCGAAAACGCATTTTTCCGGATTGAGCTTAATGTCATATGTCCGGAGATTGTCGAACGTGAGCCTCAAGTTGTCTATTAAGGAGTTGACGTGTCTGGTTTTAACGACCACATCGTCGACGTACGCCTCCACTGTTTTGCCGATCTGCTTTTCCAGACATGTCTGAATCATGCGCTGATATGTTGCGCCGGCGTTTTTGAGCCCGAAGGGCATTGTGTTAAAACAGAAGGGGCCGTATGGAGTGATAAATGTCGTTGCGGCTTGGTCAGACTCCGCCATCTTAATTTGGTGGTAACCGGAGTATGCGTCGAGGAAGCACAATGAGCGTGTCTTGCGGTAGCGTCGATAATTTGATCGATGCGAGGGAGGGGGAAGGGATCCTTTGGGCAAGCCTTATTAAGGTCCTTGAAGTCGACGCATAGGCGCCAGGATTTGTCCTTCTTTGGCACCATCACCAGGTTTGCTAGCCAGTCCGGATGCTTTATTTCTCTGACGAATCCGGCCTCCAGTAATTTGGCTAGCTCCTCTCCCATGGCTTGTCGCTTAGGTTCGGAGAAACGCCGAAGAGTCTTCTTGACCGGCCTGAATCATTTTAGAATGTTAAGGCTATGCTCGGCCAGCCTGCGTTGGATTCCTAGCATGTCTGAAGGATGCCAGGCGAATATGTCCCAATTCTCAAGCAGGAACTCCCGTAGTGCGGTGTCTACGATGGGGTTTAACTGTTCCCCAACGGATGCTGTTTTTGTGGGGTCCGTTAGATGGACTTGGAATTTGACTATTCCATCCGCTGGTTTAAAGGAGGTGGACTTGGATCTTTTGTATAGTATCACATCATCCCTGTCCACTCTGTAGCGTAGCGCGATTAACTCCTTCGCCACAAGGGCTTCAGATAATGCCTCAAGGGCCAGTGCGGTTGTTTTGTTCTCGGCGCGGAGTGCTATGTCCGGATCACTAGCTAGAGTGATGATTCCATTGGGTCCGGGTATTTTGAGCTTCATGTACCCGTAATGGGGTATGGCTTGAAAAATCATGAATGCCTTCCTCCCTAGAAGGGCGTGGTATCCACTACTGAACGGGGCCACTTGGAATGTGATTTCTTCGGATCTGTAATTCTCCGGAGTGCCGAATACCACATCTAGTGTGATTTCCCCAGCGCAACGTGCCTCCTGACTGGGGATGATTCCCCGGAAGGTCGTGGTGCTGTGCTCAATACGGTTGTTGTATATTTCCATTTTTTTGAAGAATCTCCTCATAAATGAGGTTTAATCCACTGCCGCCGTCCATGAGCACTTTAGTGAGCAGAAAGCCATCCACAATTGGACTGAGGATCAAAGCGGCTGGTGCTCAGGCTGTCTGGAATTTAGGTTCATCATTGGCATTAAAAGTAATGGCCGTGTCGCTCCATGGATTTATTGCTGCTACGTGGCAGACTTCGGCAAGGCTGCGGAGTGCTCGCTTACGCATATTATTTGAGGCGAAGGTCTCGAAGACTATTAATACTGTATTGTTATCCACGGGAGGGTGTTCTGGGGTGTTTTGGATGAGGAGATCCTTACCGCTCTTGGCCACCTGCCGGAGTACCCAACATGCTCTAAGGCTATGTGTTGGTATGGTGTCCGCCGTACTATGAATTTTGCGGGGCCCGTTAAGCCATCCCTCCAATACGGTTCCATGCCCTGTAGTGGGATTTTGCTTCTTTGTAATTGAGTCGGGCGACTTATGAGAGTGCACCCTTTTAGTTCAGACTGGGGATTTTGTCGAAGCCGGATTGTCCCAAAATTGTGTTTGGGTTTTCCAGGCACTTTTCATCGCACAATATTTCCGTACTATGGCCGCCAAGTCAGCGAACTGTGCTATGTCACGACGACTTATGGAGTTAAGGATTCCCTTGTCCGTGCAATTGTTGCAAAAGAACGAAATTGCGTCTTCCTCGCGATAGTCCTTGACCTTGTTCGTTATAAGGAGGAATCTGGCCCAATAGTGATGTACTGTCTCTTGGGGCGCTTGCCTAATGTGGGAAAGATCGTTTATATCTGGGTGGGTGGGTGGATTTAAGTCCAGACCTTGACCCAATCTGAGATCCCGGGGCAGGGGAGTTTCCGATCTTGGAAGTTCAGGCTCCGGGATGTTGCTCCGCGGGTTCGGTGTGCGATCTGATTCTAGGTTTAGGGTTAGGGCGATGTCCTCCCGTGAGCGGGTATCCGGCTTGGAGAGCTCGGAAATCCGGACATAGCTCGTCCTCAGGATAGAGGGAGAACCGCCGCATTGCTCCTCCACCGCCGCTATTTGATGGGTGACCGGCGGAGAGTTAATCTCCCTTTGGTCGGGTTTAAGCCCGATCCGGTCGTAGTCCGTGGCGACCCCCAGAGCGGCGATGCGATCCAAGAGCTCGTTCAAAGAGGAGAGCTCCATTGTACCCATCTACTTGGACAAATTTGAGCCAATGTGGAGGCTATTTTCGATGACCCGAGAAGTCATCGTCGGCGCGACGGCCGAGCGGGCGGTCATGACAAAGTCACCTAGTCGGAGAGTTTGTCCTACAGCCAGGGCTCCCCTTGAAGTGAAGTTGTTCTTGACAACGATACGAGCCATCCCCCCTTATGATGACGGCACAGTGGAACTCTCAATGAAAGCACTAATGTCGGTGTCAAAACCAGCGGATCTCGGGTAGGGGGTCCCGAACTGTGCGTCTAAGGCGGATGGTAACAGGAAGCAGGGGACACGATGCTTACCCAGGTTCGGGCCCTCTTGAAGGAGGTAATACCCTACGTCCTTGTTGATTGTTCTTGATGGTATGAGTATTACAAGAGTTGATCTACCACGAGATCGTAGAGGCTAAACCCTAGAAGCTAGCCTATGGTATGATTGTCTGTTGTCCTACGGACTAAACCCTCCGGTTTATATAGACACTGGAGGGGGCTAGGGTTACACAAAGTCGGTTACAAGGGAGGAGATCTCCATATACGTATTGCCTAGCTTGCCTTCCACGCCAAGGAGAGTCCCATCCAGACACGGGACAAAGTCTTCAATCTTGTATCTTCATAGTGAAATAGTTCGGCCAAAGGATATAGTTCGGCCAAAGGATATAGTCCGGCTGTCTGGAGACCCCCTAATCCTGGACTCCCTCAGGTTGTATGCTGTTTCCCACAGATTTGAGGCTTTAATAAAAAGAAGGTTGACGCACAAGCAGTGATTGTTGGATGTCCATCCAACGACCGTCGTGCTTCTTCAATCTCTGCTCTTCCTGCTCCAGCCACTCAAACAAGCGCCAGCGGGACTGCCTGCTCCCTCCTCCCGCGGCCGGCTGAGCTGCCGCGCAGGCCTCACCTCCCCACCGTACTCCCATCGCTGGCCTAGCCATCCCTCTACTCACCCACACATGCTGTTATTCTCCGACGATGGCAGCTGAACCACTCAACCCTCGTACTCCCCACCGGTGGGCAGCCACTGCCGTGTCTTCCCCTGCTCCGTGTCGTTCCCTTCGTGTCGGGGGTTGGGTGCGACATATGCCAAAGGATGGCTTATCATGGTGGGGGCGAGTAGAACGTCACCGGTGCCTGGAAACGGGATAAGGCGAAGGCATGCATGCTGGCGAATCTTACCCAGCTTCGGGGCTCTCCGTGGATATAATACCCCTACTGCTGCTCTGTGGGGTCTCCGCATGATCACTATGGCAAAGTGTGTACACGGTTGCTCCTTGAGCTGTTTCCTGGAGGTAGGAGAAGGCTAGGCTAGCTCTCTCCTTCCTATATGATCTGGTCTAGTGCTAATGGATTTGAACCCTTTGCATGGGTGCCCTGGGGGGTTTATATAGGCCTACCCCCAAGGGGTACAATGGTAATCCGGCTAGGCTCAGGCCCAACCGTCAGTTTCTCCGGCCTCCGTCTTCTCCGCCGACTGCTGGGGCCCGCCAACTGGCGGGCCCCGCCAACTGGTCTGGTACGGCGCCGATAGGCCGTGTCCGCCGCTGGTGGGTCTTGCCGGCTGCTGACTACTGTAGCCGTGCTTCTAATGACGCGGGCTTGGTCATGGGGTCGTGGCAACAGCCCCGCCGCCTGGCGGGCGATCACTATTGCCACTCCCCGTCACATCTGGTTAATGGTGCGTCGGCCCCGTGGGAGGGGCTGGCCGACTCTCGGGGGCCGACTCCCAATGGGTCCAACTGGTGATGCTCTCACCGTCTTCTGGAATCCCGCTGACTGGTGGGACCCGCCGCCCCAGGGTCGTACAGACAAGCCGTCGTGGGTGCAGGATTCTGCCCACTGGTGCCAATGTCAAGGCCGGCATGGAAACAGTGCCGCACCGGATGGAGATCTCCGCGGGTACGACATACTATGGCCATGCCTGCCATTGGAAAGGGGTGGGAGTGGGCTTTACTATAGCCACTCCCCGTCCCGTCCCTCTTGATGAGGGCATGGGGTTTGTTGGAGTCACGGGCCGGCTCGCATGGCCGGCATCTCTGGAGGTCGCTAGTTAGGAGTCGGCTCATCCTGAAGTCGTCCCCGGGACTCGGCCGCGAGTGGGCAGTCGGTTGCCTTGCCGCCGACTTCTCAGAAGGCGGCTCTTCATCCTGGGGTCTTGAGAGGCGCAGCCTGCCCCGATATCTTGAAAGGTTCAGGGACTCGGGTTAGCCTACCCGTGGCCCGTTACTCTGACACTTCGTAGGCCTCACAGTCATCCACCACCCTGGTGCTCTCAGTGTGGCGTGATCAACGTGGTCAACGAAGGACATCCATCGGAAGTGGACTGTACATGGAGAGGCTGACAGCTGGGTCCAGGGCCGCACACAAGGAAATGCCTCCTTATTATATGCAAAATAATGATTCCTCCACCTGACATCTGGGACCCACCAGAAGGGCCTCTGTATTTCACGAAAAATACGTTCCCCCCGCTGACAGCTCGGACGCACTAGCTATATCTTCGCATGCAAGGAAGTGCCTCCTTATTGCGCATAAAAAAAATGAATACTCCCCATGCTAGATGGGACCCAGCATAGTGGGAGGCTGACTTGTGGGCCTACTAGATTAACGGGGATGGAGGGCTTTGTCAACTTAGTCAATATGAACGATTCTAGCTCAAGTGACCATACAATGTCCGTCCAACGGCCATAGTGCTTCTCCAACCTCTGGTCTTCTTGCTCCAGCCGCCCAGAGAAGCGTCGGTCGTGCCGCCTGCTCCTACCTCCCTTGGCCGGCTGTACTACCGCAGAGGCTTCACCGCCCCCTACTACTCCCACCGCTGGACAGGCCCTATGGTGACGGAAGCCTCACACCGCAGCCAAACCAGTGAACCCTCGTACTCCTCTCCGTGTGGGCTTCCACTTCTGCGTCTTCACCGGCTCCGTGTCGTCCCCTTCCTAGGCCTCGTCGTCGTCGACCGCCCTGGTGCTCTCGGTGCGGCGTGGTCAACATGGCCAAGGAACAACTTCCATCGGAAGAGTACTGTATGTGGAGAGGCTGACAGCTGGGTCAACGGCCACAACAAGGAAGTGCCTCCTTATTACACGCAAAATAATGATTCCTCCACCTGACAGCAGGGACCCACCGGACGGGCCACTGTATTTCACGAAAAAAAGGTTTCCCCCTGACTTCTAGGACCCACCAGCTACATCTTCGCACGCAAGGAAGTGCCTGACAGTCGGGACCCACCTGGTAGAAGCGTACGTAGCGTTGTCATTCTGGTCGCAAACATGTACGTACATACGATCGGTCTGTCAGCAGGCTGCAGTGATGGACCGTGGCCGTGCAAGGAAGGGCATGTGTCGTAGTAGAGGCGGGCACATGTCGTAGTAGAGGCACGCACGTAGCATGTACAAGTACGTACAGCGGACATGGTGCAAGAAAGAAAATATGGCCACGTATGAACATACAGGCGGGGTCTCGAACGGCCAGGGCTCATGTATATGACTGTGGCTGGGTCGGAACGGAGAAACTGCGTCGTCATCGTGTTCATGGGGAGCCAACCGGCTAGGTCAGAACGGAATGCTTCGTCGTGTTCATCTGGAGCCAACCGTCTTGGACGGAACAGGCGATGGAAATGAGGCCTCATGTACCGCAGAACGGAGGAAACGGCCTTATGTGCGACTGGCCACGGTGGAAACGGGATCCTGTTCATCGGGAGGGGTCTGTCTTACAGAAAAATGGAGGAAACGGACCTCCGACGGTCAAAACGGGGTCCTGTTGATCGGGAGGGGTGTGGCGTACCGCAAAACAGAGGAAACAGACTTGTGTTGGAGCGCTACGGTCGAAACAAGGGTCCTGTTCATCGGGAGGGGTGTGGCATACCGCAAAATCATGACAAAAAATGTTCATCTCCACCGTGGACCTCCTACAGCCTCCAAGGCTACTGTTCATCCACCGTCGACCTCCTCCAGCCTCCACCTGCGACTGTTCATCCAGCCTCCACCGTGCGCTCCTCCACCGGCTACTGTTCAACCAGCCCTCTCCAAGGGGGTCCTGTTCAACCACCCCTCCATGGGCTATTGTTCATCCAGCCCTCCACCGGCTACTGTTCAACTAGCCCTCCACCGGCTACTGTTCAACCAGCCCTCCACGGGGTCCTGTTCATCCAGCCCTCCATGGGGTCCTGTTCATCCATCGACTCTATCGATCGGGGTACTGTTCATCCAACAGCAACGATCTCTACTTCCACGGGTTCCTGTTCATCCAACCCCCACCAGGAACTATTCATCCAAACCCCCCAACCACGCTCACTGTTCTTCCAGAGGCAGCATCGATCGGCTCCAGTTAGCAGCAGTAGCGAAGGAATCACTCGATCGGGTTCAGTTAACAGTCATCAATCGATCGCTCGGGTTCTGTAACGCATAGCATGCAGTGCAATCGCTCGGGTTCAGTTAGAGCCCAACGCATCGCTTGGGTTCAGTTAGAGCGTAACACCTCGCACACACGTGCGTACGTACAAGAGAAACGCGCATCGCTCGGCCCCCGACCAGCCACCATAATCGGGAACTCCCTCATATTTCCTCGCCCTCGCTTCTACCGCAGTTTTTTCCGTCATGGACGGCCCAAAGAATGTCATGCAGCTGCGTCTCCGGCCCGCCCAGGACGAAAATCCCATTTTCTGTCATGATTTTTTGTCATAGAAGTAGAACCCCACCACATCTATGATGATACCGGGTTTTGTCACAATTACTCTCATAGAAGTGTCATAAGTATGACAGAAAAAAATTCGTTTGGCCCAAAATGTCATGGATGTGTCTTCTTTTTGTAGTGCGTTCTACGACGCTGGCTTGGGAACCACAGCGTCCAAGTCAAACCTCATCGACGGCGACCACGAGGAGGGCATCCTCTCCGGCTCTTCCAATGGGAATGAGCCCATCTGCTCTTCCAAGGGGAAAGCGCCCGTCTATGACATCAGGGAGGGCACCCTACAGCCGTGCTCTTCCATGGGGAAGGAACCCATCTGCGACAACATGGAGCGCATCCAGGGTCTGTTCTCTTCCCACGGGAACGAGCCCATCTGTGACAAGTGAGGAAACCCATGATTTGTTTTGTCGTGCCTCTTCACACGGGGAAACCCATGATTTGTTTTGTCGAGTCCCTTTTCTAGTGTAGTGAGAATATGTCCAGCTTTAATTGCTATATCTGGTTGTTTGCAGTATGCCTTGTTTATTTCAGTTGTTCACAATGTGATGATCTATATGTGCAATTATTTACTGTGCAGTACATTTCATCAATCCAGTTTTAAACATACCGACAGGAATGCATTTATTTGCTTGTTGTTAAGCCTGTTATAGCTAGCATATGCTTCTTTTAAAGTTTTTTGATTGTTCGGTTATTTGTAGTTAGCATATGTCCAGTTTCAAATGCTATCTTTGGTTGTTCGTAGTATGCCTTGTTTATTCCAGTTATTCACAACGTGATGTTCTATACGTGCAAGTATGAACTATTGTGCTTAACATGCTTCTTGATGTACCTACAGAGGAAAATTTTGGGAATGACTGTTGTTTTCCCTCGAGGTTAGTTTCATCCCATGGCTTATATCTGCTCACTGTTCAGGATGTCGGTAGCTGGTACCATATTGGCCGGCGACTGATATGGGACTAATCGGTGAATCGGACTTTTAACCGAATATATCTGCAATCCATTTATCGTTAGGTTAACAAGGGCCATATGTAATATATCTGAGGCTACATAGCAACATGCACTATACTTAATGTCTAAATATGCAATCCTAGGCTACATAGCAACAAGGAAGAGTGTTACATTAATGTTCTAATGATGTCTAGATATACGTAGAAGAGCAGCAGCAACAACGACAACACAGCCCAGTTTGGATACTCAACTTAGCTAGAGGTTAGAGTTAGTTTCTAGCACATTACTAACCCTGAACTAACTCCATCCAAAGAGTTGTTTGGATGGCAGGGTTAGATTGACAATAAATGCACAAGGAGAACTAGTCCCAATTAGCACCTCTTGGGTTGGATAGTTTTTTTGGGTGGGTTATAGATGCAACTAGCTCAAACTAGCCCTCTTGTTTAGATATACTTTAGGGCTATTTGAGCCCGAACTAGCTCAAACTAACTATAACCCCTGGATACAGCAGCAGTTAATCAGCCAATAATTTGTAAGAATGCACTAAACTCCTTCCGGCCCATTATATAAGATGTTAATTCGTCTAATATGTGATTATATTGGATTTTATAAGATACTCCCTCCGTTCCTAAATATTTGTATTTTTAAAGATTTCAAATGGACTACCGCATACGGATGTATATAGACATATTATAAAATAGTGTTGTACTACATCATTGTGCAATTGTTGTTTAGCTTCTAATATTAACTTGGTGCTTTTAGGTACATATGTCATTGGTAAAGATCCGTGCCTCGACCCTTTCTGCGTATGGGGCGATGAGATATCGATGAACCAACATCAAGTGAGGAAGCTGATAAAGATTGTTAGTAAAATGGGTCCAAAGATGGCAATTAAACTATTTGTTTACACTTTATCCAAGACAACAACGAACTGCAGTATGGTAAGTAAGAACTCTGCAGCCTTCTTTTTACTGCCCATAATGAGTTGTGTTAGATGACAATGTCTGAATCTTTTTCCTTTGTAGTGGTTTCCAAAGCTGTTTACTCAAGATTACCTCTCAAACTACATGATTGGTGGGCATGCAGAGGTTAAAGTATTACTACCAGAACACGATCATTATCTAGATGTTTTCATGAAGACCGTGAAGGATGGGCGGTCAGCCATCACAAGGGGTTGGACTAGAGTCGTGCATTTCTTCTGTATGGAGGAGGGCACAATATGGGCATTCCGCTTCACCTTGTTCAGCAACCAGAATATAATTTGCCTCTTTCTTTACCGTCTTTAATAGTACAAGTATACAACTGTGGTTCATCATTCTTTATTTTGTTCTTATTTAATTCTTGAACATATGTACCTATGAATTGAATAATGCATTGGTTGTTTGAACCTGATTGATATGAATAAAGCTGTAGCATGCATTCAAATTCAAATTCAAATCCGATACAATTTGAAATAGCAGCAATTAAATTACGGAGAAATTACGCTCTCCAGGTTGTTACGGCACACACAGTTGGTAAAACACAAACGTTTGCAATGTACACCATAATCCGAGACGGTTCACAGAGAGGAAATGTGTGCAAGCATGCACATAGTTGTCGTTTCCAAAGCGTGTGCGATTTCAGAAAATATCACAAATGGTGCGGGCAAACTACACGTTTGTGTTAGTTGGCTTATCGTACACAATTCGCAACCATGAACTATTTTTGATGAAGTATGCATCATAAATGTTGCACCATAGAATAGCGTGTGCGATAGTTGTCGTGTACGACAATGTTACAAAGGGTCAGACGTTTCGTAATCCTGTCCGACACTCGTACGACGATTAGCTAAACTTCTTAACAATGAACCATTTGTGATGGGCCACGCAACATACACGTTCTATAATAGTGAGTCGTTTGTGATGGGCCGTGCATCCTAAACGTACCACCACGGAATACCGACTGCAATGGCAATGCGTGCAGAAACGAGTTGCAGTACCGTAGGGTCCCTATCCCGGACAGTTTCTGGGTTGTGTGGGAAGGACTCTGCTATCGCCCACACTCACTTGGCGACGGTTCCAAATGTTGTCGCGGAAAGGGGTTAAAACCATTTGTTTAGGACCGATGCGCACCAATGAATGAACCACCAAGAAGAATTCTTTGTTCAAACCAGAGGGGGAGAAGTGCACGGTAGATCCAAAACATTGACGCACCTGAGCCGCGACCACAAGGCTGGGAGAGAAATCCGAATGTAGGAGAACATACATGACAAACTAGATTAAATATCGCCATCCTTGATCAAAGTGTGGTGGAAGTAGGTGGGAGATAGGAGGGAGAGGAGAGATCCATCAGTGCAACTGGACGTGTACGTCAAGCCACTAACCCTCGTGATGTTGACCCTACACCTACATAACTTGTAGAGAGGACCAGAAGAGTCTCGAGTAGGCCACAAGCCTCTAGGGTGCACCCTAGGGGGGTGGCAAGTGGGCCCCTCAAGAGTCCCCTAACTCGAGTTCCACTTCTATATATTCCCAAATATTCCCCAAACATGAGACGCGTCCAAAAAAAATACTTTTCCACCGCCGCAAGCTTTTGTTCTCGTGAGATCCCATCTTGGGGCCTTTTCAGGCACTCTGTCGGGGGGATTCGATCACGGAGGGCCTCTTCATCAACATTGTTGCCCTTCAAATGAAGTGTGAGTTGTTTACCACAGACCTAAGGGTCCATACATAGTAGCTAGATGGCTTCTTCTCTCTTGTAAATCTTCAATACAATGTTCTCCTCGATGTTCTTGGAGTTCTATCCCATGTAATATTCCTTTGCGGTGCGTTTGCTAAGCTCCGATGAACTGTGTATTTATGAGAGATTATCTATGAATATTATTTGAGTCTTCTCTGAACTATTTTATGCCTGATTAAGATATCTTTGTATTTCTCTTCGAACTATCGGTTACGTTTGGCGAACTAGATTGGTTTTTCTTGCAATGGGAGTGGTTCTTAGTTTTGGGTTCAATCTAGCGGTCTCCTCACCCAGTGACATGGTAGGGGTAGCGAGGCATGTATTGTATTGTTGTTATCAAGGATAAAAAGATGGGGTTTATATCATATTTCTTGAGTTTATCCCTCTACATCATGTCATCTTGCTTAAGGCGTTACTCCGTTCTTATGAACTTAATACTCAAGACACATGCTGGATAGCGGCGATGTGTGGAGTAATAGTAGTAAATGTAGGCAGGAGTCGGTCTACTTGTCACGAACATGATGCCTATATTCACGATCATTGCCTTAGATATCGTCATAATTATGTGCTTTTCTATCAATTGCTCAACAGTAATTTGTTTACCCACTTTACGTTATCTTCAAGAGACAAGCTTCTAGTGAAATCTATGGCCCTCGGCTCTATTTTCCATCATATATTTTCAGATCTATAAATCAAAAACCCAAAAATACCTTGCTCCAATTTATTTATATTTACTTTAGTTCCCTCTTATATGCATAATTAAGATATATTTGTATTTCTCTTCGAACTATCAGTTTGGTTTGGCCAACTAGATTGGTTTTCCTTGCGATGGGAGAGGTGCTTAGTTTTGGGTTCAATCTAGCGGTGTCCTCACCTAGTGACATAGTAGGGGTAGTGAGGCATGTATTGTATTGTTGTTATCAAGGATAAAAAGATGGGGTTTTTATCATATTGCTTGATTTTATCCCTCTACATCATGTCATCTTGCTTAAGGCATTACTCCGTTCTTATGAACCTAATACTCTAGACACATGCTGGATAGCGGCGATGTGTGGAGGAATAGCATTAAATGTAGTCAGGAGTCAATCTACTTGTCATGGACATGATGCATATATTCATGATCATTGCCTTAGATATCGTCATAATTATGTGCTTTTCTATCAATTGCTCAACAGTAACTTGTTTACCCACTGTATGTTATCTTCAAGAGACAATCCTCTAGTGAAACCTATGGCCCCCGGGTCTATTTTCCATCATATATTTTTAGATCTATAAATCAAAAACCCAAAAATACCTTGCTCCAATTTATTTATATTTACTTTAGTTTCCTCTTTTATTTATCTTTTATACCTATCTCTATTAGATCTCGCTCTTGTTCGTGACCATGAAGGGATTGACAACCCCTTTTCTGCATTATGTGCAAGTGTTTGTTAGTTAGTGCAGGTGCATATATTGGATACTTGCTTGTGCCTCCTACTGGATTGATGCCTTCGTTCTTAACTTAGGGTAATAATTCTCTCTACTTTCCTGCATCACCCATTCCTCTTCAAGGGAAAAATCAATGCAAGGTCAAGAAGTAGCAATCGGCAGCCAACCGGCTGGGTCGAAATAGAGGAAATAGTGTCATGTTCACTTGGAGCCAAGCAACTAGGTCGGAACGCGTCCTGTTCACCACGAGCCAACCGACTGTGTCGGAATTCGTCTGTTCATCGGGAGCCAACTAGCTTGGATGGAACTGCAGAAAAGGGATCTAGTGTACCCCAAAACGGAGGAAACGAGCTTTTGCTCGAGCGCCTACGGTCGAAATGGGGTCTGTTTGATCAAGAAGGGTCTGGCGTACCGCAAAATGGAGGAAACAGACTTCTCCTAGCGCGCCTATGTTCGAAACAGGGTCCTGTTAATCAGGAAGGGTGTGGCGTACCGCAGAACAGGACTTCACGGGCTACTGTTCATCCACCGTCTACTGCCTACCGCTTCTGCCTCCACAAGGTACTATTCATAGAGCCTCCATGGGGTCCTGTTCGTCCACCCACAACCGGTTGGGGTGTGGTGGCCTATTCGGGGTCCTGTTCGTCTAGCGGCAACCATGGGGCCCTGTTCATGCAACCCACACTGGGAACAGTTCATCCACAACAAACCAACTGGCTCGAGTCAGCACGTCTTGACCCGTTCTATGTATCGTGCGCGTGGTAGCAATGGTCACTATTCAGCAAGAGGCAACCCAACACCGGTTGACTATGTCTCGCGTGGGGGCTCGATCGGTTTCAGTAAGAAGCAGCGGTGAGCGATCGCTCGGGTTCAGTTAGCAGCAATGACGTAATTTCTTGGGTTCTGTCAGCAGCGAAGGAATCACTCGGGACCAGTTAACAACCAAGGGAGCGATAGCTCAAGTTCAGTAACGTTGCTGCTGAAATCGCTCGGGTTCAGTTAACAGCCAAGGGATCGATAGCTCGAGTTCACTAACATAGCTAGTGCAATCGCTCGGGTTCAGGAAGCAAATGCCTCCCTCGAGTTCAGTTAGAGCCAACGCCTCACACACACGCGCGCATACATACGAGAGAAATGCACAAACCACAATGCATCGCTCGGCCTGACCACCCACCGTAACCGGGACCTCCCCGAAATTTTCCTCATCCTCGCTTCTACCATGATTTTTTCGTCATGGACGACCCAAAGAATGTCATGCAGGTGCATTTCCAGCGCACCTAGGACGAAAAGTTCAATTTGTGTCATGATTTTTTTCATGGAAGTAGGAACCCACCACATGTGTGATGATACGTGTTTTTGTCACACTTATCGTCACAGAAGTGTCATAACCATGACAGAAAAAGTTTTCATTCGGGCCATAATATCATGGATGTGTCCTTTTTTATAGTGCTTTTCACCTACGAACAACCGATAATGTGTCGAACAGCCGATAATGTGTTTAGCATGGAAGATATTCAGAACTCTCTATCGTTATGTTGACAAGAAAAGTACACCTCTCAAACTTTACACATCTCTGTTTTAAGTTTCAAGATCTGGCACCTCTAGAAATCCCTGGTTCTCTATAAGAAGGGCCTATCCATTTACTATATGTTATTTTACTTTTATTGTTGAGTCATGACCTACTCATTCAAGCACCAGTTGGAGATCACTATTGTCTTCTTTATGCATTGAGTATAGTTAATGTTGTGTGCATCGTGACCTGTTCAATGATTGAGCATAACGTGCTTGGGATAGTGTTCTTTAGCATTTTTATTTTGAAAGACATGATTTTTTGTTGGTATGCCTAAGTATTGATGTCTTTATATCAAATTATAGAATATTTCTTTGAAACACGCGTATCTTAAAATTCATGACATGACAAGATTATTTGATCAAGATTATGATAGGTAGCATTCCACATCAAAAATTATCTTTTCTTATCATTTACATACTCGAGGACGATCGGGAATTAAGCTTGGGGATGTTGATACGTCTCCATCTTACAAATAATTTTTTATTGTTTCATGCCAATATTCTACAACTTTCATATATTTTTGGCAACATTATATATTATTTTGGGGACTAACATATTGATCCAGTGCCTAGTGCCAGTTCTTGTTTGTTGTATGTATTCTGTTTCGCAGAATATCCATACCAAACGAAGTCCAAACAGGATAAAAATTTACAAAGAATTATTATGGGAAAAAGAATCAATGAGAAACAGAAGATAACAGAGAGAGAGAGAGAGAGATCCAATATCAGAGGGGTTCCTACCCTCTCAGAGCCATGGAGACCAAGGACCATAGGGGGAATCCTCCTACCATCTAGGGGAAGGCCAAGCAAGAAGAAGAGGGAGGGGGGCTCTCTCCTCTCTCTCTCGGTGGCGCCAGAATGCCACCGGGGAAATCATCGTGTGACGGAGATCTACTCCAACAACTCTCTCATCTTCATCAACACCTCCATCACCTTCCCTCATATATATCTAGCGGTCCACTCTCCCGCAACCCGTTGTACCCCCTACTTGAACATGGTGATTTATGCTTCATATTATTATCCAATGATGTGTTGCCATCCTATGATGTTTGAGTAGATTTTGATTGTCCATTGGGGTAATTGGTGAATTTCCTTGATTGTTTTAATTCTCTTGTGGTTATGTTATTGTCCTTTGGTTCCCATCATATGAGCGCGCCTGTGGGTCACACCATAGGGTTAGTTGTATGTTGATAGGACAATGCATTGGGAGGGCAAGAGTGACAGAAGCTTCTTCCTACCATAAAAATTGATTCATATGGGATGGAAGGGGGACCAATATATCTTAATGCTATGATTGGGTTTTACCTTAATGAACGTTAGTAGTTACGGATGCTTGCTAATAGTTCAAATCATAAGTGCATAGAATTCGATGTAAGGGTTGGCATGCTAGAAGCGGCATCTCCCACATAAAAACATGCTATCGTTCTACTAACTTAGCCAATTGCTTCGTGTCGGCATGGACAACCATCTATGGGGCCATCTAGCCTCTTTCGGTTTGGCTAGGAAATGCACAAAACGCAAAGAGCAATATCAACAAAAGGCACAAGGATCTTTACCTAGGTTCAGGCCACCTTTGAGGTGTAAACCCCTACTCTTGCCTTGGTGTATTGGAAGTGTGGGTGCACAAGTTCAAGGAGCGCTTTCCCCCAGTAAGGTGCAAGGAGAAGGCAACTACATCTACAAGTCTGCATGGAGTTGAATCGGGTTCGAACCCTTGTAAAGGTTGCCATGGCCCTCCTTTTATAGCTCAAGGGGTCACCACAGTGGCAAAATAGTCATTATCTAGTGATTGTATAATGAACAGTGCTATCAGACACTACAAAAAACCACACATCCGTGACATTATGGCCCAAATGGGAATTTTTTCTGTTATGGTTATGACACTTCTATGATGATAATTGTGACAAAAACACGTATCATCATACATGTGGTGTGCTCCTACTACTATGACAAAAAATCATGAAAAAATGTGCTTTACATCCTGGGTGGGCCTGGGATGTGCCTGCATGACATTCTTTGGGCCATCCATGACATAAAAAAATCATGGTATAAGTAAGGGCGAGGAAATACGTGTGGAGTTCCTTGTTACGGTGGGTGGTCGGGGCTGAGCGATGCAATGTGGTTTGCATGTTTCTCTCGTATGCGTGATTGATGTGTGAGGCGCTCGCTAATTGAACCCAAACGAGGCGTTCGCTTACTGAACCCGAGCGATCGATCGATCCCACTACATACTGAAGTCGATCGATCACTTCCCTGCTAAATGAACCCGAGAAATTCCTTCCCTAGTGCTACTAACTGAACCCGAGCGATCGATCATTGCTGGTGCTTATACTGTAGCCTATGGATCCACCGAGTGACGCCCCAATGTGTTGGGTTGCCTCTCGATGAACAATGTCCGTTTCTGCCGCATGCGGTACACGTAGAATGAGTCGATACATGGTGAGTCGGCCTAGCCGGTTGGTTGCCTATGGATGAACAGTTCCCTATGGGGGTTGGATGAACAGGACCCCAACCATGTGTAGGCGGTTGCCGCTAGATGGACAGGACCCCGTGGTAGTAGGCAGTTTCCACTGGATGAACAGGACTTGTTGGGGATATGTCTATTGGGTATGAACCGCCCAGGAGAGGCCGGGTCATACCACTGGCGACTCAGTGTGAAGATGGCGGAGCATACAAGCCCGTTGATGGCCCAAGACCTAGAGGCGACTTGAGGCCCAAGAGGATGAACCGCCATATGTGTATGACTTGTTGTGTAAGGCAAACTTAGCTAGTCACCGAGCTAGACACGTTGTGTATGAGCCATCCGGGACTCCGTGAGCCGCCCGGCGTCAACCTGTGTATATAAAGGGATGAACCGGTGATGTCGCTTGAAGCTACATCGGTATTTCCCCAAAGAGGAAGGGATGATGCAGCATAGTGGTGGTAGGTATTTCCCTTAGATATGAAACCAAGGTTATTGAACCAAGCAACACAACATAAACAGCCCCTGCACACAAATAACAACACCTCGCAACCCGACGTGTTAAAGGGGTTTTCAATCCCTTTCGGGTAACGGCGCCAAAAATGGTGCGTGGACGGCAGAAAGTTGTGATAGATTGAATAAATAGATCGTAAAGAAAAATAAAGTGCAGCAAAGTATTTTCGTATTTTTCGTTTAATAGATCTGAAAATTAAATCAAGAGAAAAATAGATCGCAAAGGCAAATATATGAGAAAGAAGACCCGGGGGCCATAGGTTTCACTAGTGGCTTCTCCCGAGAAAAATAGCAAACGGTGGGTGAACAAATTACTGTTGGGCAATTGATAGAACCTCACATAATTATGATGATATCCAGGCAATGATCATTACATATGCATCGCGTCCAAGATTAGTAGACCGAGTCCTGCCTGCATCTACTACTATTACTCCACACATCGACCGCTATCTAGCATGCATCTAGTGTATTAAGTTCATGGAAAAACAGAATAATGCAATAAGAACGATGACATGATGTAGACGAGATCCGTTTATCTATGGCTATAGATATAGATCCCATCTTTTTATCCTGGGTAGAAACGATACATATGTGTCGGTTCCCTTTTTGTCACTGGGATCAAGCACCGTAAGATCGAACCCACTACCGGGCACCTCTTCCCATTGCAAGATAAATAGATCAAGTTGGCCAAACAAAACTCAAATATCGGAGAAGAAATACGAGGCTATAAGAGATCATGCATAAAAGAGATCAAAGAAACTCAAATACATTCATGGATATAAAAAGATAGATCTGATCATAAACTCAAAGTTCATCGATCCCAACAAACACACCGCAAAAGAGTTACATCATATGGATCTCCAAGAGACCATTGTATTGAGAATCAAGAGAGAGAGAGAGACGAAGGCATTTAGCTACTAACTACGGACCCGAAGGTCTACGAAGAACTACTCACGCATCATCGGAGAGGCACCAACGGAAGTGGTGAACACCTCCGTGATGGGGTCTAGATTGGATCTGGTGGTTCTGTACTCTGCGGCGGCTGGATGAATATTTTGTCGACTCCCCGATGGTTTCCTGCGTGCTCCTGGGCCTCGTGGCGCACCCTGGTGAGTTGTCCCCTCCTCGGGACTCCCCCCAGGTGCAACCAGGGCCCAACATCTTCCTTCTAGTCCATAAAAAATCTCCGTAAAGTTTCATGGCATTTGGACTCCGTTTGATATTGATTTTCTACGATGTAAAAAAACAAGGAAAAATAGCAACTGACACTTGGCACTATGTCAATAGGTTAGTACTGAAAATGATATAAAATGATGATAAAACATCCATGATTGACAGTAAAACAGCATGGAACAATCAAAAATTATAGATACATTGGAGAGGTATCACCCGGTGGCGGTTTAGGGTAAGAAACAAGAGCTTGAGAACTAGGTCAAGCGTATTCGCTCCCTGGTAATCGAAACCCAAGAAATACAATCCCAAACTGGAGTAGGTCTTTACCTTCATCACACGGGGCCGAACCATTATAAACTCTCTGCGTCCTTTGTCCTGTTTAACCCCTTTAAGCAAACCTAGTCGTGATGGCTCCACGACTAAGTCCTTTTGTTAGGACATCTGCGGTGACAGTTCCACGACAGTTGGCGCCCACCATGGGGCCAGCGCACGGTGGTTTCGAGTTCTTGAAGGGCAGCTTTGAAGGGATCAAGGGATACGCTATGGGCCAGATGACCAAGAGTCGTCATGGCAAGCTCTACATCGACTTTGCAGGCTAGGGCCCCGAGGCCGGCTCAATTGAGTATGGGTACCGGGTCCCCTTCGGCGGAATCCACGTCTTCACCAGCAAGATCGGCAAACCGGGCCCTGAGCCGGACATCTGCAACGACATCATCGAGATGGCGTAGCGTGCACGACCGCCCGGGTTCAACCCGCCATGAAGTGTGCCTTGGTTGGTTTCACCCATGGGGTGGAAGGTGGGGAAGGATCTATGTCTGGCGGTGAGACGGCCATCTACTATGATGGTGAGTCGTCCACAAGTGAGAATAATTCATTGTATCAACTGCAAGACGGCCAACTCGTGGGCTGTTCCGATGGCGACAGTATTCCGGACCCCTATGAGCCGCCGAACAGGGTTGCGATCTTCATGGTCGGCATACAGCCGGCGCTCGGATCGACAGCCACCATAGCCATGACCTCTAGCTCGGCTGCTGTGGCGACAGCTTGTGCTAGTGGCACTGCACGCCCGCCGGCTCAAACTTTGACAAATTTATTGGAGGCTTTGGTGACTCTGATGGGGGTAGAGGTAACCCAGGACAACCAGGAACAACATCAGGTTGATGTGGCAAAGTTGCGAGATGAGATCTCTTAAGCCAAGGAAGAGCTGGCGGCTGAGAACGCTAGGATGGCTGCAGAGTGGGCTGCGTTGGACGCCCAAGCACAGCGGATTCAAGTAGATTCCTTTCGGCTTACGTTAGATCAGAATGCACCGGAGTCATCTACCCCCGATTTATGAGCGAAGGAACCTCTTCAACACACCTGGACCAGGAATCAGTGACCCACCAATGATGAACTGGGCGATCGAAGCGCCTGGGACTGGAGCGTCGGTTCAGCCGTGTGCGATGGACCCGCCACGTTTGAATAATACTCCACCTCAGCATGTTCCGACACCTCCAGGTCATTATTCTAACCCTTTGGATAATATGATTGCTGCGCAACGTGATTGGCGGCTCTACCAGTTGAAGGCGAGTCTCCAGTAGCGATAGAGACATGGAGGGCCAGAGATCTTCTTCAAACAGCTGTGGCTCAGCAGACGGCTTATTCTTATAGCCATGAATAGATTCGTTCAACCCCTCGACCAAGCCGGAGTTACAGCAGGCACATTGAGTCGCCAGCAATTTCATGCAATGAGCAGCACTACAACCAGCCGCATGGGCATGACCCGGTGCGCGAAGGTAATAATGCCCAGGCTTTGGTGGATCAGAGCAGGGCGCATCGGGAGGCTGAGCAGGCGGCTCAGCTAGCGGCTCAACAACAATCTCCAGTTTATCCATCGGCTTCGGTGGTGGCAGGTGTAACCTCTAGAACCTTGGGTCTGCCGTGTTTAGTGCCAGCTCTACATAACGAGCATTTACCTAAGGATTTTAAGGGTCCTCATAAGGTGCCTAATTACATAGAAGATCAGCCCCCTGAGGCTTGGATTGAGAGTTATGAGATAGCCATGGAGATGTTGGATGTTAGTGATGCTGCATGTGCTAAGTATTTCACCATGATGTTGTTTGCGTCGGCTCGTACCTGGTTGAAGGGGCTCCCTGCTAACTCCATTAGGTCATGGGCAGAGTTGAAGGCTCATTTTATCCAAAATTTTAAAGACACGTGCAAGCAGCCTCTGTCGATTTTAGATTTGGACTTTTGTGTTCAAGGGGAGGGTGAGTCAACAACCCATTGGGTGCATTGGATCTCAGCTATTATACACTCATCGGACAGTATCAACACCGGCTCAGCAGTCCTGATGTTGGGGAAAAACTATCATTTTCTCCCTTTGAAGCAGAAACTGGGGCAGCTTAAGCTCCACTACAACGACATGGGGGGGATAATGGCGGCTCTTGTCAAGTATGCTGGCTCTGATGGTACCAAGGACCCAGAGTCGGATAATGAGAAGCCCGTAAGGGAAAGAAGAGTAGCAATACAAGAGGGCAGCAGTATAACCCAGCAAGTCAAGGTGGCAATGGTAAGCGCAAGGCTGATGGCAGCTTGGATTTTGTGGCTAACACCAGCACGCAGAATAACAATCAGCGCCGCAGGGGAAAGCCGCCCCCTCGGTTTGGAGGGCCAAAATTTAACCTTGAGGCGATGATGAATCAGCCCTGCCAAAATCATGGTACACACGAAAAGCCAGCCAATCACCTCTGGAAAGATTGCTTCATTATGAAGGAGTACAGAAATTCAATTTTTTCGTAATAATCATGGACCACCTGGCGGCTCAGGATCCGGCTCTCACGGTCCTGGTTATGGTGGTGGCGGTTCAATTTCCTCTTTTCAGGGCCAAGGCAATCAAGGTGGTTATAACCAACAGTCTGGTCAAGGGAATCAGTAGCAGCAGTCTGGTTTATGCAAGCAGGATCAGAAGCTCCATAAAAGGGTAGTGAACGCAATTGAGCCGGCGAGTCCCCGTTACTTGCGATGGTCTGAGCACCCTATTCTATGGAGCCATGAGGATCACCCGCCCCGGGTCAATAATCCGGGTCACTTGGCTTTGGTGGTGACGCCTCAGGTTGGAGGGTACAGATTTACTATGAAACTTTTTGTCGCATGAGCCTGATTGACAAAGGTCTTAAGCCGTTGAATACTTTTTTTCATGGTGTAGTGCCTGGTAAGTCGGCATATCCTGTGGGCAAAATATCTTTGGAAGTGGCTTTTTGTGATGGTCATGATTCCAGGTCTGAGATGTTGACTTTTGAGGTGGTTAAAATCAAGAGCCCTTATCATGCTCTGTTTGGACGGTAGGCTTAGGCTAAGTTCATGGCAACCGGGTTCATCAAGCAACACAACGTAAACAGCCCCTGCACACAAATAACAACACCTCGCAACCCGACGTGTTAAAGGGGTTGTCAATCCCTTTCGGACAATCGCGCCAGAAATGGCGTGTGGATGGGGGAAAGTTGTAATAGATTGAATAAATAGATCGCAAATAAAATAAAGTGCAGCAAAGTATTTTTGGGTTTTTGGTTTAATAGATCTGAAAATAAAAGCAAAAGGAAAATAGATCGCAAAGGCAAATATATGAGAAAGAAGACCAGGGGGCTGTAGGTTTCACTAGTGGCTTCTCTTGAGAAAAATAGCAAATAGAGGGTGAACAAATTACTGTTGGGAAATTGATAGAACCTCAAATAAGTATGACAATATCCAGGCAATGATCATTACATAGGCATCACGTCCAAGATTAGTAGACCGACTCCTGCCTGCATCTACTACCATTACTCCACATATCGACCGTTATCCAGCATGCATCTAGTGTATTAAGTTCATGGAAAACAGAGTAATGCATTAAGAACGATGACATGATGTAGACAAGATATGTTTATCTATATGGCGGTAGATATAGATCTCATCTTTTTATCCTTAGCAGCAACGATACATACATGTCAGTTCCCTTTCTGTCACTGAGATCGAGCACCGTAAGATCGAACCCACTACCGGGCACCCTTCCCATTGCAAGATAAATATATCAAGTTGGCCAGACAAAACCAAAATATCAGAGAAGAAATACGTGGCTATAAGAGATCATGCATAAAAGAGAGCAAAGAATCTAAAATACTTTCATGGATATAACATGATAGATCTGATCATAAACTCAAAGTTCACCGATCCCAACAAACACACTGCAAAAGAGTTACACATATGGATCTCCAGGAGACAATTCTATTGAGAATCAAGAGAGAGAGAGAGAGAGAGATGAAGCCATCTAGCTACTAACTCGAACCCGAAGGTCTACAAATAACTACTCACGCATCATTGGAGAGGCACCAATGGAAGTGGTGAACCCCTCTGTGATGGTGTCTAGATTCGATCTGCTGGTTCTGGACTCTACGGCAGCTGGATGCATATTTCGTAGACTCCCCAGGGTTTCTGGCATATTGGGGTATTTATAGAGCAAAGAGGTGGTCCGGGGGGCACCTGAGGTGGGCACAACCCACCAGGGCGCGCCTGGGCCTCGTGGCGCGCCCTGGTGGGTTGTCCCCTCCTCGGGACTCCCCCTAGGTGTAACCAAGGCCCAATATCTTCCATTTGGTCCATAAAAAATCTCCGTAAAGTTTCGTGGCATATGGACTTCGTTTGATATTGATTTTCTGCGATGTAAAAAACATGAAAAAACAACAACTGGCACTTGGCACTATGTCAATAGGTCAGTACCAAAAAATGATATAAAATGACTATAAATGATTATGAAACATCCAAGATTGATAATAAAACAACATGGAACAATAAAAAATTATAGATACATTGGAGACATATCAGCATCCCCAAGCTTAACTCCTACTCATCCTCGAGTAGGTATGTGATAAAAACCGAATTTCTGATGTGGAGTGATGTTCATCATGTCATATCATATCTTTTCTTTATAACATGGATATTTGGACTTTTATATGATTCAAAGCAATAGTCTAGTTTTGACATAATAATTTAGATACTCAAGCATATCAACAAGCAACCATTTCTTTCAAAATATCAATGCTAAAATAAGTTATCTCTAGCCCATCATGCTCAAACATTGATCCGAAAAACACTCGGATATTAACTACACCCAATACATAAGTACGATCGTATTGCCTCCTTGTTGGTGCTTTTATAAGAGAAGATGGAGACTCAAATTTCAAAATAAAAATTGAATAAAGTAAAAGAAGGCCCTTCGCAGAGGGAAGTAGGGATTTGTAGAGGTGCCAAAGCTCAAAGCAAAAATTTTGAGATAAAAACATTTTGGGAGGTGTATCCATCCCACCAACGTAAACAACTTAGAGTTGCCAATACTTTCCATGGCTAACCGTGTCCACGGGTGCCCTCCATACCAACACTTTCCAAGGAATTTATTATTAGACAACATAAAGTAAATTCATTAGTTTTTGCATTTTGGACTGGGCATCCCTAATATGTTTGCCTTACTCTCGTGCAATGACAAGTGAATAAACACTCATCTTGAAAATAACACATCTAGCATGGAAAATATTAGCCATCCCTCACCGCTCCCTGAGAGAAACAAACACACAAAATAGAAGTTTTTTTGAAAATTAGAGATGGCAAATGCAAATTTTCTTAGAACGGCAAAAGAATATCGCATATAGGTAGATATAGTGGACTCATGTGGCAAAACTAGTTTAAAGGATTTTGGAGGCACAAGTAGATGTCATACTTAATGCAAAATGAAGGCTAGCAAAAGATTGGGAAGCGACCAACCAAGAAACGAATAATCTCATAAGCAAGCATTAAGCATAATTAACACCGAATAATGCACCACAAGTAGGATATAATTTCATTTCATGATTATTGACTTTCATACTTGCATAGGGAATCACAAACCTTAACACCAACGTTTTTACTAAAGCATAATTACTCATCAAGATGACTCACATATCACATAATCATATCTCAAAACTATTACTAAGAATCAAGTTTATTTTGTCCAATGATCTTCATGACATTTTTTTTCTTTTCTTTATCCTTCTTGGATATCTATCACTTTGGGACTAATTTTCATGTGTTGCTTTTCATAAGCTCAAACAAATATAAGTGAAGATCGTGAGCATAACAAATTTTCTTTCTCTCAAAATAATTTAAGTTAAGCAAAAGAGAATTTCTTCAAAATTTTACTAGCTCTCAAATAAATCTAAGTGAAGCAAGAGAGCATTTCTTCAAAAATACTAAGCACACCGTGCTCAAAAAGATATAAGTGAAGCACCAGATCAAGTCCAACTCATAAAAGATTTAAGTGAAGCATAGAGAGCAATTCTAACAAGTCATGATATAATTTTGGCTCTCTCAAATAGGTCTGTCCAGCAAGGATTGATAGCTTAAAACACAAAATAAGAAAAGCAAAGACACATATATACAAGACGCTCCAATAAAACACATATCATGTGACAAATAAAAATATAGTCTCGAGTAAAATACCGATAGTTGTTGGAAGAAAGCGGGGATGCCACTTGGGGGCATCCCCAAGCTTAGTTGGTTGCTCATTCTTGGATAATAGATTGGGATGACGGGGCATCCCCAAGCTTAGGCTCTTACATCCTTCCTTCATCCATCGCAAGATAACCCAAAACTTGAAAACTTCAATCGCACAAAACTCAACAAAACCTTCGTGAGATCCGTTAGTATAAGAATAATAAACCACTACTATAAGTGCTATATCAAACCAATTCATTTTTTTTATTATATCTACTGTATTCCAACTTTTCTATGGCAAAAACTCATCAAAGAAAACCATAGATCCATGAAACTAAGCACACAACACAAAGAAAATAGAATCCGTCAAAACAGAACAGTCTGTAGCAATATGACTATTTCGAATACTTCTGTAACTCCAAAAATTCTGAAAAATTAGGACGGCCTGAGAAATTTGTATATTGATCTAGTTCAAGTAGAATGGATATTTTATCACTCTCTGGTAAATAATGAAAATTAATTTCGTCAGCACAAAAGGTTTTGTTTTTTTCAGCAAGATCAAACAACTATTGCCCAAGAGGATCCTAAAGGCTTTACTTGGCACAAACACTAATTAAAACATAAAAACACAATCATAACAGTAGCATAATTCTGTTAACACTCAAAAACAGGAAGCAAAAAGAAAAAATAAATTTTATTCATTGGATTGCCTCCCAACAAGCGCTATAGTTTTACGCCCTTAGCTATGCATAAAGCAAGGATCTAAGTTTTGTCTTCCGAAGTTTTGGCAATTTTTGTAAGGGTTTTCTCAAACCCGGGAGGCTCTTTACGCTCCCTAAATTCTCTAGAAAATAAACCATCTTAAGATCCAAAATATCCAATCGCTTATTACAGAGAGTAATCAAGGCATTCATGTGATTGATACTACCATTGAGGTGTTTGCGGGGTTCATTATATTTTTGTATTTCAACCATATGCTTATGCAAATCACCAAGTTTGTCCAACATTTGAGCTCCCTCGGGGGTAAAAGGAAACCCCTTCTTTTGAGGTGGAATTCCCAAAATTCCCTCTAAGATTTCAAAGGCAGCATTGGCATCAGATCAATGAAGTTTCCTTTAGCCGGCAAAATCGAGAAGTTGTCTATGATTCTAAGCCAATCCTATGTAAAAATTTCGAAGAAAAACTTTAGCATCCCCTTTAAGATGGAAATACGATACGATTCCATAAGTCTACACTAGGCATCTTTCAAGTTTTCTCCTTGTCCTTGCTTGAAGTAAAGGACTTCAAAATCTGGTGACAAAGGAGGAGTAGGGACGCTAGTCATCGAGACTAGAAAGCAAGAGAACGGCAAATGGAAAAAAGAGAGGCGAATAAAACTGAAATTTTTTGTGAAGTGGTGTAGAGGAAAACAAAAGGCAAATGGCAAATAATGTAAATTGCGAGGAGATGAGATTTGTGATTAGGAACCTGGTTATGATGAAGATCCTCCCCTGCAACAGCGCCAGAAGTCACGTTGACGGGAGATTATCTTGACTTGATCCTCCCCGGCAACGGCGCCAGAAATTCCTTTTGATGTCACTTGAAGCTACGTCGGTTTTCCCCAAAGAGGAAGGGATGATGCAGCACATCGGCGGTAGGTATTTCCCATAGATATGAAAGCAAGGTTGTCACCAGTAGGAGAACCAAGCAACACAATGTAAACAGCCCCTGCACACAAATAACAACACCTCACAACCCGATGTGTTAAAGGGGTTGTCAATCCCTTTCGGGCAATGACGCCAGAAATGGCATGTGGATGGGGGAAGTTGTAATCGATTGAATAAATAGATTGCAAAAAAATAAAGTGCAGCAAAGTATTTTTGGGTTTTTGGTTTAATAGATCTGAAAATCAAAGCAAAAGAGAATAGACCACAAAGGCAGATATATAAGAAAGAAGACCCGGTGGCCGTAGGTTTCACTAGTGGCTTCTCTCGAGAAAAATAGCAAATGGTGGGTGAACAAATTACTGTTGGGCAATTGATAGAACCTCTGTCGGCGTTCTGGGAACGGGGGTCCCCGGACTTGCTTGCCTGCGGCCCGCAGCGTGGCTCCTCCAGTGGCCCCGTACGACCCATCTTCACCAGCAAACACCCAAGACTCTCGTGAGGCGGACGACACAAGACCTCCTTAGGGGAGGCCTCACCAGGCTGGCTCGCGAGGGCCGGAGAGATCGAGGCGAGGCGAACCTCGTGACATTCCAATGACGTAAGCCATGACGATCAAGACCAGGCGGGCGCCAGCAAGAGGAGTGTCATCGCTTCCTCTTCGGTGCTAAGGAGGCAAACGCAGGCAAGGAGTTCCAAGTCATTAGGCAAAGGTTTCCATATCGGTGCAACAAGACCAAGACCAGCAGGACGGTAGGATGGAGGTCACCGTGGAGCCCAAGATGGCGTCACCACCAGAGCCTTTGGCAGGCGAAGACTACTTTTGTCAGGATAACTTGTACTAGTTGTCTCCCTTTGAAATTGGTCGTTGTGGAATCCCTTCCCGCTCAATATTTGGGAAGAGGACCAGGGCCTCTATAAATAGGACCCGCCACCACCATAGCTAGGGGGAGGAACTGGTCAAAGAGAGGATCCAGATCATCCTCAAACACACAAGCTCACCAAGCACAAGAACACCTCTCCTCATGAGGCTGTTCTTCCCTTGTAACTGTTCATCCATTGCCCAAGAGGCAATCCACCGCACCACACTGGAGTAGGGTATTACACCACAATGGTGGCCTGAACCAGTATAAATCTTGTGTCTCATGTTCTTTGGGTCTGTCGAAGCTAGGCCGTGAGATCATTGAGTGTGCGAGCTAAAGAGGGGGAGATCTTCGTGCACACCCTAGTGTTCGAACCTCAAGGGTTTTACCGGAACCAGAAATCCGATAACCTCAAATATTTATGACGATATCCAGGCAATTATCATTACATAGGCATCACATCCAAGATTAGTAGACCGACTCCTGCTTGTATCTACTACTATTACTCCACACATCGACCGCTATCCAACATGCATCTAGTGTATTAAGTTCATGGAAAAATGTAGTAATGCACTAAGAATGATGACATGATGTAGACAAGATTCGGTTATCTATATGGGGTAGATATAGATCTCGTCTTTTTATCCTTAGTAGCAACGATACATACGTATCGGTTCCTTTTCTATCACTGGGATTGAGCATCGTAAGATCGAACACACTACTGGGCACCTCTTCCCATTGCAAGATAAATATATCAAGTTGGCCAGACAAAACCCAAATATCGCAGAAAAACATGAGGCTATAAGAGATCATGCATAAAAGATATCAAAGAAACTCAAATACTTTCATGGATATAAAAAGATAGATCTGATCATAAACTCAAAGTTCATCGATCCCAACAAACACACCGCAAAAGAGTTACATCATATGGATCTCCAAGAGACCATTTTATTGAGAATCAAGGGAGAGAGAGATGAAGCCATCTAGCTACTAACTACGGACCCGAAGGTCTACAAATAACTACTCACGCAGCATCGGAGAGGCACCAATGGAAGTGGTGAACCCCTCCATGATGGTGTCTAGATTAGATCTGGTGGTTCTGGACTCTGCGGTGGCTGGATGAATATTTCGTCGACTCCCCTAGGATTTCGGGAATATTGGGTTATTTATAGAGCAAAGAGGTGGTCCGAGCACCAAGGAAAGCTGCGTACGGGTCCTAATAAAGGAAGAGGTGATCTTTAAAGATCCTTTAGATACTCTGCCACACATTCACGATGTTTTTCCTCCTTGGCGTATTATCCTTCGAAAGGATTAACAATCGGGTTTTCATGCGGGACCTAGGAAAGGGCCCTTGGTACCGTCGGAAGGTGATGGGGGTTGTAAGGAACCTGGAAAAGAAAAGGTAAGAGAAAAAGAAACATGAGGGTCCAAATTGGGTGGAGCCGTATTGTGGACTTTGTCTTTACTATGCCTCCGTCTTTGCCCATGGTATCTTGCGTAGTTATGTACGGTGGCACATATGCGCAATTCGGTTGGGGCTGAGACGGAAGCCGGATTGCTAATCGAGCTCCGGACGAGCTGGACTGTCGCTCTGTAGGGTAGTCCGTACACGTTTAATAGTGTCTGGGGGCTTGACTACCGATGTAGTGTTTGGCTTGATAAGGCTGCCCTGGACTTCCACTACAAGGGCCGCGGTGTGCTCCTCAGTACGGATGGAGCACTCCGTGTTTCCATTGATTGTTATAACACCACGTGGTCTGGGCATCTTCAGTTTGAGATATGCGTAATGCGGGATCGCATTGAAGCGAGCGAACGTGGTTCGTCTCAGCAATGCAGGATAGCCGCTACGGAAGGGGATGACGTCGAAGATCAAGTCCTCGCTTGGGAAGTTGTTTGGCGAACCAAAGACGACTTCCAATGTGATTGAGCCCGTGCAATGGGCCTCTACACCAGGTATTACTCCTTTAAAGGTAGTTTTGGTGAGTTTAATTCTTGACGAATCAATACCCATTTTGCGGACCGTGTCCTGATAGAGCAGGTTAAGGCCGCTGTCGCCGTCCATGAGGACCCACGTAAGGTGGAATCCATCAATAATTGGGTCGAGTACCAACGCGGCGGAGCCTCCGTGACGGATACTAGTTGGATGGTCTCTACGATCGAAAGTGATTGGACAGGCTGACCATGGATTGAATTTTGGGGCGACTGGCTCTATCGCATAGACGTCCCTTAGAGCACGCTTGCGCTCTTTCTTGGGGATGCGAGTAGCATATATCATATTCACCGTTTTGACCTCAGGGGGGAAATTTCTTCTGTCCCCCGGTGTTCGGTGGGTGAGGCTCATCGTCGTCGTCCTCACTGGGCGACCCCTTCTCCTTATGTTCGGTGTTTAGCTTACCATCTTGTTTAAAGACCCAACAGCTTCTGTTGGTATGGTTGGCACGCTTATCGGGGGTGCCATGAATTTGGCAAGGTCGATCGAGTATCCGGTCCAGGCTAGATGAACCGTCTTTATTTCTTTTGAATGGCTTCTTCCGTTGACCGGATTTGGAGCCACTGAATCCGGCGTTGACCGTCGTGTCTTCGGTATTATCATTGTTACTTTGACGCTTGTGTTTGTTGCGTCGGGGCCTGCCGCTGGCGTTTCTGGTTTCAGAAGTACCAGGGTCGCTGGTATCGTTGTTGCTACGGGCTAACCAGCTATCCTCTCCCGCGCAAAAGTGGGTCATGAGTGTTGTAAGGGCTGCCATGGACTTTGGTTTCTCTTGGCTGAGGTGTTGGGCGAGCCATTCATCATGGATGCTATGTTTAAAGGCCTCTAGGGCTTCGATGTCCGGACAGTCGACGATTTGGTTCTTTTTAATTAAGAACCTTGTCCAGAGTTTTTGGGCTGATTCTCCGGGTTGCTAGACTATGTGACTAAGGTCATCGGCGTCTGGGGGCCGTACATAGGTACCTTGGAAGTTGTCTCTAAAGGCATCTTCCAAATCTTCCCCGCTTCCAATAGAATTCTTTGGGAGGCTATTTAGCCAGTGGCGAGCTGGTCCCTTAAGCTTTAGGGGGAGGTATTTGATGGCATGTAGATCGTCACCACGAGCCATGTGAATGTGGAGAAGAAAATCTTCAATCCATACTGCGGGATCTGTTGTACCATCATATGATTCGATGTTCACGGGTTTAAACCCTTCTGGGAACTGGTGCTCCATTACCTCATCGGTGAAGCATAGGGGGGTGCGGCGCCTTTGTATCGGGCCGCGTCACGACGTAGTTCGGATGAAGTCCGAATGCGGTTTTCGGCCAGGGTGAGGTTGTGCTTGTTGTGCTAGGCCTGATGGCCATTTTCCCGTGCTGGAGCATGGCCCCATGATCCGTAGATTGATCTGGTCTGATCAGCTCTATTGTGCGGGTCCTGTTGTAGGACGTAGGTGTATCCCGGAGCCATTGTTCCCCTGCCTTTACGCCGAGGTGGTACGAGCTGGTGTTTGGCTTGCGTTGCTGCTCTGTCCCGGCCACGTGGTGGTCGGTCAGGTCTGTCAGTAGCGCCACGCATTGGCGGTATGGGCACCAGGGCCTCATCATCGAATTGGGGTAGCAGCTTACGTTTTCAGGTAGCTCTTTGTTGGGCGTACGAGATCGTATTCCTCAGCTGCCAGGACGTTAGTCCATCTGTCATTGAGCAAATCCTGATCAGCCTGAAACTGTTGCTGCTTCTTTTTCAGGCTTCTTGCAGTGGCGATTAGCCGGCGCTTAAAGCGCTCTTGTTCGAGGGGTTCCTCCGGCATGATAACATCTTCGTTGCCGAGGCTCATATCCTCTTCGGAGTTCGGTAGGTAGTTACTGTCCTCCGAGTCCTCGTTCCTGACAGGATCGTCGGGGTTTACTTGCCCATCCCCCAACCATCCTTGTTCGGATGTTGGCTCTACAGGGGCATCTGGGTATTCGGCGTTCTCCGGTGTGTTATTCTCTTCGGTGCCGGCATTATTGTCTTTTTGGTGACGCGATTTTGAGCGGCGCCGCTATCGTCAATGTTTTGGAGGTGCTTCGGCAGGCTTGTCCTCAACTGGATTCTCCTTGTCATCGTCGCCATCCTTTTTGGGTGTGTCCACCATGTACACGTCGTATGTGGAGGTGGCCGTCCATCATCCGGTAAACGGAGGGTTTTGGCCTTGTTCGTCTCCCGCGTCGTCGTCCATACCGTCGATGTCTTCGGAGGCATAGTCCAGCATGTCAGTTAGATCCTCGACAGTGGCTATGAAGTGGGTGGTGGGTGGGATGTAAAATTCCCCGCTCTCAGCCCATAGTCTAGGTTGGGCATAATTCGGAAGCGATCCTTACACAATGGCGAGTGATCGCATTAAGTCCAGAGCCTTGTTTAAAGGCGAGGGTTGGACAGAGAAGCGAGAGTCCGTGGGGCTGTTCGGAGTTGGGGCCTCCTAGCGGTGCCCGCTTGACACGGACCTCGAGAGTTCGGACTTAGAGTCCGGCAGAGCGTCCGGTGCTTGAGTGACAAGGGGGGTTCGGTTCGTCTTCGGGCTAGCCGATGACGCGGTCCCCTCCGGATCTCCGGTAACAGGTTCCATAATTGCAGAGAGTCCGGCGAGCTCTAAATCCCGCCTTCGGACCTGGTAGCCTGCTCCAAATCTAAGGCCAGAGCGGTGGTCGGGATCGCGAATCCTTGGAAGATCAAATCTCCTCGGGGCGTAGCTGATGACCCGGGGCGTAGCTGTCGATTTGCTCGGGGTGGTCAATCGGGTTGGCATGCAGCGCGAAGCTGCCGAATGTGAAAATTTGGCCCAGGGGAGAATCTCCCTCGAAACAGCATCATTGTGGATGATCGAACGAGCCATCTAATCCTTTGTCGACGGCATAGAGGAACTCTCAATGAAAGCACCAATGTCGGTGTCAAAACCAGCAGATCTCGGGTAGGGGGTCCCAAACTGTGCGTCTAAGGATCGAAGGTAATAGGAGCCAGGGGACACAATGTTTACCCAGGTTCGGGCCCTCTGATGGAGGTAATACCCTATGTCCTGCTTGATTGACTTTGATGAGTATAGGGGTTACAAGAGTTGATCTACCCCGAGATCGTAATGGCTAAACCCTAGATGTCTAGCCTGTATGATTATGACTGCCTCTATGGACTGAACCCTCCGGTTTATATAGACACCGGAGAGAACTAGGGTTGTACAGAGTCGGTTTACAGAGAAAGGAATCTTCATATCCGAACACCAAGCTTGCCTTCCATGCCAAGGAGAGTCCCATCCGGACATGGGGGGAAGCCTTCTATCTTGTATCTTCACGGCCCACCAGTCCGGCCCACGTCACATAGCCCGAACACCCGGGGACCCCCTAATCCAGGACTCCCTCACCCCCTCCTTCTTCTTCTTCCTTGGCCTCCCCCTAGATGGGAGGAGGGTTCCCTCTGTGGTCCATGGCCTCCATGGCGGCGGAGGGGCAGGAGCCCCACCTAGATTGGATCTATTTCTCTGTTCTCTTCTGTTTTGCATTCCCGTTTTCCAGCCCTTCACCATTTCTTAAATTCTCGGAGATCCATAACTCTGATTGCACTGAAATTTTTACACAATTTTTTCCATAAATTATCTTTCTTGCGCCCGAAGAAGAGCCCCAACCGACGTATGGGGTGCCCACGAGGCACCACCGCGTGACAGGGGGGCCAAGCGCGCCCTGGTGGCTAGTGGAGGTCGTGGGCCTCCATTTTCATTGATTCCACCTCCCAAAAATCACATACATTCCAAAATAATTCTCCGTAAATTTTGATCGTGTTTGTACTTCGTTTGATATGTATATTCTGCGCAAAAAAACATGCAACAAACAATAACTAGCATTGGGCACTGGATCAATATGTTAGTCCACTGAATAATATAAATTGTTGCCAAAAGTATGTGAAAGTTGTATATTATTGACATGAAACAATCAAAAATTATAGATATGATAGAGACGTATCTGCATCCCCAAGCTTAATTCCTGCTTGTCCTCGAGTAGGTAAATGATAAAAAGATATTTTTTGATGTGGAATGCTACCTAGCATAATCTTGATCATATATCTAATCTTGGCATGAATATTAAGACACAAGTGATTCAAAGCAATAGTCTATAATTTGACATAAAGACATCAATACTCAGGCATCCCAACAAACAATCATGTCTTTCAAAATATCAATGCTAAAGAACGCTATCCCTACAAAATCATATAGTCTTGTCATGATTCATATTGTTAGCACATGTATTTATCATGCACAAACCCAATGACAAGCCGAGCTATTGGTTCATACTTTTTAATGTGCTTCAGCTTTTTCACCCCCATGCAATACATGAGCGCAAGCCATGGATATATCACTATGGGTTGAATAGAGTATGATAATAAGGGTAAACAGAGAGAAGACAAAAAAGTAAGAAAGTCTCACATCGATGCGGCTAATCAAGGGGCTATGGAGATGCCCATCAATTGATATCAATGCGAGGAGTAGGGATTGCCATGCAACGGATGCAGTAAGAGCTATAAGTGTATGAAAGCTCAAACTGAAAACTAAGTGGGTGTGCATCTAACTCTATAATGAAACATTCCCACTAGTATATGAAAGTGACAACATAGGAGGCTCTCTATATGAAAAACATGGTGCTACTATGAAGCACGAGTGTGGAATTGGCATGCCCCTTCTCTCTTTTCTCTCTCTTTTTTCTTTTTTTCTTGGGCGCTTTTTGGCCTCACTTTTTTCTTTTGTTCCTTCTCCTATTTTTTATTTTTGTCTGGAGTCTCTTCCCGACTTGTGGGGGAATCATAGTCTCCATCATCCTTTCCTCACTGGGACATGCTCTAATAATGAATAATGATGAGCATCACACTTCTATTTACTTACAACTCGATACCTAGAACAAAGTATGACTCTATATGAATGCCTCTGGCAGTGTACCAGGATGTGCAATGATCTAGCGTAGCAAGGATATCAAAAAACAGACAAGCCATGGAAATATCGTGCTAGCTTTCTTACAATCATGCAAAGCAATATGACAATGAATGCTCAAGTAATAAAAACGAAACAGTGGAAGTTGCATGGCAATATATCTCAGAATGGCTATGGAAATGACATAATAGGTAGGTATGGTGGCTATTTTGAGGAAGATATAATAAGGCTTATGTGTGATAGAGCGTATCATATCACGGGGTTTGGATGCACCGGTGAAGTTTGCACCACGTCTCGAGGCAAGAAAAGGCAATGCATGGTACGGAAGAGAGCAAATTGCGGAAAGGTAAGAGTGTGTATAATCCATGGACTCACATTAGTCATAAAGAACTCACATACTTATTGCAAAAGTTTATTAGCCCTCGAAGAAAGTACTACTACGCATGCCCCTAAGGGGATAGATTAGTAGGAAAAGACCATCGCTCGTCCCCGACCGCCACTCATAAGGAAGACAATAAATAATAAATCATGCTCCAATTTCATAGCATAACGAGAGACTATACGTGCATGCTTCGGGAATCACAAACCTTAACACCTATTTTCCTACTAACCACAACCATTTACTAGTACCTCCCACATATTCCATATCTATATCGCAAAACTATTGCAAGGAATGAAACATACCATATTCAGTGATCCACAAGTTTTATGTAGGATTTTATGACTAACCATGCAAATGACCAATTCTCGTTGACTCTCTAAATAGATATAAGTGAAACATGAGAGTTTAATTCTTTCTACAAAATACCATGCTCTAATAAATATAAGTGAAGCAAAAGAGCATTCTACAAATAACGGGTTTCTATATGTAGAGAAACAGGCAATCCAACTTCAAATGATATGAGTGAAGCACATGAAGCATTCTATAAAGCCATAATCAAAAGATATAAGTGCAGTGCAATGAGCATTCTATAGATCAACCAAGGATTATCTCATACCAGCATGGTGCATTATTAAAATAAAAATAAAAGGCACACAATGCTCCAGATTTACACATATCACGTGAACAAAACAAAAACCGAAACATACCAACACTTGTTGAAGAAAGATGGGATGCCTTCCGGAGCATCCCCAAGCTTATACGCTTGAGTCTCCTTGAATATTTACTTGGGGTGCCTTGGGCATCCCCAAGCTTGAACTCTTGCCTCTCCTCCTTCTCCTCATATCGAGACCTCCTCGATCTTCGAACACTTCATCCACACAAAATTTAATAAAAAGCTCGATGAGATCCATTAGTGTAATAATGCAAATCACTACTTTAAGTACTGTTGCAAACCCATTCATATTTTGCTTTTGCATTATAGCTATTGTATTATAACTTCTCCATGGCTTATACCAATGATACAATCCATAGTTCCATCAAAAACAGGACAGTCTGTAGTAATCTGAACTTGACCATACTTCTGTAACTCCAAAAATTATGAAAAATTAGGGGAAAATTGCATAGCAGTACTGTGTAAAATATTCAGATTTGCTGCATGCTCCGGTAAAAAATGTAAATTCACGCACTACATCAAAAGTTTATGTCTTTGCACCTCACATACCAACAAGGAATCTAATCATCCTAAAGGCAAATCTTGGCACATTATTTTTATAACACAATGGATTTGTGCAAGGAGATAATTATTTTTGTTGATAAGTTCCTGTAATTCAAGATTCACAAAGTTTCCACGGGCATGAACAAAGTTCAAGGAGCTCCCCCACTTCAACGATGCTCGGTTTTTCTTACTTTCACTTTTCTTTTTGAAAAGTTACAAGTTCCCCTCTGTATTTTTTTTGTTTTTAAACATTATAAAAGCACACAACAGAATAAAATGACTCTGTAAAACTTCCGGGTTGTCTCCCTGGCAGCGCTTACTTTAAAGCCATTAAGCTAGGCATAAAGTGCTTAAGTAATTGATCCACCTGGATCCCAAGGTATATCAAAGCCAATTTTAATTAACAATGCTTTTTAATTGAGTGGGGAGCACAAAGCAACATATATCATGCAATGACGAAGTCTAACACTCTTCCTATGCATAGGCATGTCATAAAAGAACAATTCATGCACATCAAGTAAGGGCCAATGCATAATATAAACATTTTCTTGCAATTTGATAGTATTGGAGATATAGAGAGGTGGAGATGTAGTTCCTCTCTCATAATAATTGCAAGTAGGAGCAACAAGCACATGCATATTATATTCATCAAAATCATCATGTGCAACAGTAAAATGCAACCCATCAATATAATCCTTAATAAGAGCAAACTTCTCCGATATAGTGTAGTTGGGAGAATTCAAAAAGATAATAGGACGATCATGTTTGGGGTGCAATAGCAACAGTTTAATGTTTAACATAAGGAACTATAGCAAGTTCATCTCCATAAGCATCGTTCACATTGGCATCTTGGCCACAAGCATAACAGGCATCAAGTTCATCAAAAAGGGATATTTCAAAAGAATCTGAGGGATCATAGAAATTATCATAGCGTTCATCCTTCAGTAAGAACGAAGGGACATTAAACAATGTATGAGTTGGAGAGTTACTCTCATTAGAAGGTGGGCACGGGTAGCATCCGCTCTTCCTCCTTTTGTTCTTCGCTCTCTTCATCATCTTTTACATCTAATGTGCTCATAGTGTCATCAATTTCTTCTTCCATAGTTTCCTACAAAATATTAGTCTCTTCTTGGACACCAGAGACTTCCTCAATAAATACATCAATATCGGCATTGTATTTATAATTCTCATAGCAATATTTAAGTATAGAAAAAATTTCGGGTCTATAAAAAACATCATCATAATCTTCATACTTTTCAAACAAAGATTCAATTTCATAAGCACCCTAAAAAGCAACAAATTCTTCTATTCATTTCACATCATAGTAATCATATCTACCATTAGCAAAAGAAGCCAATGTTTCATTATCGTTAAATTTGCATGAAAAGGGAAGGTGTGGAGCCTTCATCCTAGAGAAACGAGTATAATCATATCTCAAGCATAGATCCCGAGCATACCAATGCAACATATGAATTTAATCCCATAACAGTTTCCCTTTTTGTGTCATGCGATAATCCCTAAAGTATTCACATTGGACCAATGTGTCTCCCATTATCAAGTTGAATGGGGTTTTCTCAGGGTTATCAAAGTAGTGTTTAATATTTTTCACATAATAAGCATCAAGGGTTTTAGGAGGTTCTCCATCTCCATGAGTAGCAAGTACAACTATTTTTTGTATTTCGTGTTCCATATCCATAACTAAAGATATAAAACAACATAGAACGGGAAATAAAAACTACTTAGTGATAAAGCAAACAAGCACACACGAGAATATTTACCCCACGCTATTTCTCCCCGGTAACGGTGCCAGAAAAAGGTCTTGATAACCCACAAGTATAGGGGATCATTTGTAGCCCTTTTAGATAAATAAGAGTGTCGAACCCAATGAGGATCTAAAGGTAGAACAAATATTCCCTCAAGTTCTATCTACCACTGATACAACTCTACGCACACTTAACGTTTTCTTTACCTACAACAAGAATAAAACTAGAAGTACTTCATGAGAATAAAACTACGAATAAATTGCAATATAATAAAAGTACATAGCTTTTGTCACACAATAAAGTCATTTGTCCCTAGGTGATCGATAACTAGACCGGTTATCATTATTGCAAATTTATATGAGGGAGAGGCATGAGCTAACATACTTTCCATAATGGGATCATATGCACTTTCGACTGGAACTCTAGCAAGCATCTATAACTAACAAAGATCATTAAGGTAAAACCCAACCATGGCATTAAGTATCAAGTCCTCTTTACTCCCATACACAACAACCCACTTACTCGGGTTTGTGCTTCTATCACTCACGCCACCCACCATAGGTGAATCATGAACGTATTGCAACACCCTACAGTGGGGATCCCTCATGTTTGCACGACACAGAGGGCACCATAGGAAAACACCAAAAAAATATACAACTCAAACCAATCACGATCATCAATCAACCCATATGACAAAACAGATCCACTCAAACATCATAGGATAACCACATATAATTGGATGATAATAATATATAGTGTTGAGCATCATATTTAAGTAGAGAATTGCAGCGGGAATAGAGAGTTTACACCGCTGCATAGAGGGGGAGAAAGTTGGTATTGACGGTAGCAAGGTTGTTGATGTAGATTGCCATCGTGATCCTTGCCCCAGCGGCACTCCGGTGCCACCGGGAGACAGGGGGAGAGAGCCCCCCTAAGGGAGTCCTGGATTAGGGGTCTTCGGACAGCCGGACTATATCCTTTGGCCGGACTGTTGGACTATGAAGATACAAGATTGAAGACTTCGTCCCGTGTCCGGATGGGACTTTACTTGGCGTGGAAGGCAAGCTAGGCAATACGGATATGTATATATCCTCCTTTGTAACCGACCTTGTGTAACCCTAGCCCCCTCCGGTTTCTATATAAACCGGAGGGTTTCAGTCCATAGGACAACATACAATCATACCATAGGCTAGCTTCTAGGGTTTAGCCTCTCTAATCTCGTGGTAGATCAACTCTTGTAATACTCATATCATCAAGAACAATCAAGCAGGACGTAGGGTTTTACCTCCATCAAGAGGGCCCGAACCTGGGTAAACATCGTGTCCCCTGCCTCCTATCCATCTGCCTTAGACGCACAGTTCGGGACTCCCTACCCGAGATCCGCCGGTTTTGACACCGACATTGGTGCTTTCATTGAGAGTTACACTGTGTCATCACCATAAGGCTTGATGGCTCCTTCGATCATCGCTAGCGATGCGGTCCAGGGTGAGGCTTTCCTCCCCGGACAGATCTTCATATTCGGCGGCTTTGCACTGCGGGCCAATTCGCTTGGCCATCTGGAGCAGATTGAGAGCTACGCCCCTGGCTATCAGGTCAGATTTGGAAACTTGAACTACATGGTCGACATCCGCGGAGACTTGATCTTCGACGGATTCGGGCCCATGTCTTGACGAGCATGACGTAACTCTGCCGTCGGACAGTGTTCGGGAGATCGCATCCGCAGCTACTCCGTCCATCAATCCGGAGCAAGTCACGCCATCCGAGAGCGAAGGGATGGACCCCGCCATGGAGGCCGCACTCTCAGTGGCGATAGATCTGGATACTGACTTCACCCCTTACGAGAGCCGTGTCGCTGAACCACTGGATTCATCTCCGGCCATGGACTCCGAGCCGCTCATATCCGTGCCCGTCGAGTCCGACTGGGCGCCGATCATGGAGTTCACCTCCGCGGACATCTTTCAGCACTCACCCTTAGGGGATGTGCTAAATTCATTAAGGTCTCTCTCCCTGTCAGGAGAACCTTGGCCGAACTATGTCCGGCTAGAATGGGATGCGGACGACGAAGAAATTCGCTGCCCACCCACCACCCACTTAGTAGCCACTATCGATGACTTAACCAACATGCTCGACTTTGGCTCCGAAGACTTCGACAATATGGACGACGAAGCCGGAAACGAACAGGATCCACCGCCCTCGGGGCACTGGACCACCACCTCATCATATGATATATACATGGTGGACACCCCCAAAGAAGATAATGGCGACAAGACAGCGGAGGATGACCCCTCCAAGAAGCAACCGAAGCGGCGCCGCTCTAATTCCCGCCACAGCAAGAGCAATGATACCGGCACAGGAGATAATAACACTCCGGATAGCGCCGAAGACAACAACAATCCCCACCAGCACGATGCAGAGCTAGAGGACGAACAAGCTAGCCCTCCAGAGCAGGCAGCAGATGGAGAACCGGAGGAGGACAATTACATGCCTCTCTCCGAAGACAAGGCGAGCCTCGGCGACGACGAGTTTATCGTGCCTGAGGACCCCATCGAGCAAGAGCGCTTCAAGCGCCGGCTTATGGCCACGGCAAGTAGCCTAAAGAAGAAACAGCAACAGCTTCAAGCTGATCAAGACTTGCTAGCAGACAGATGGACCGAAGTCCTTGCGGCCAAGGAGCATGAACTCGAGCGCCCGTCCAAGAGTTACACAAAACGCAGGTTGCTACCTCACCTCAAGGAGGAAGCATTGAAACCTCATTCACCAGTGTACGATGCGGCTGACTGGCCACTAGGCAGCCGAGCCAGAGAGGCGTTTCAGCCTGAAGTTCAGACCGCACCCCGTTGCCACTCAGTCAAAAATACTAAGGCCTGGGGCAACACAGAGGACCTGCGAGACATCTTGGAAAGTAAGGCAAAAATCGCAAGGTCAATATACGGGACACGAGCATGTGCGCCCACACGGGACGATGATCGTCGCGTTGGATACACCAAGAGTAAATTCGGCTGGGCCGAATACAGCAGAAAAGACTCATACGAACTATGTCGGGATATAGCCCGGCACAGAGGCGCCGCACACCCCCTATGCTTCACTGATGAAGTTATGAATCATGAATTCCTGGAGGGTTTCAAACCCGTAAATATCGAATCATACGACGGCACAACAAATCCCGCTGTATGGATTGAGGATTTCCTCCTTCACATCCGCATGGCTCGCGGTGACGATCTACATGCCATCAAGTACATCCCACTAAAACTCAAATGACCAGCTCGGCATTGGCTGAATAGCTTGCCAGTAGATTCCGTTGGCAGTTGGGAGGATTTGGAAGATGCATTTCTTGACAACTTCCAGGGCACTTATGTGCGGCCACCAGATGCTGATGACTTGAGTCACATAACCCAGTAGCCAGGGGAATCGGCCAGACAATTCTGGACACGGTTCCTGACTAAGAAAAATCAAATTGTAGACTGTCCGGATGCAGAAGCCCTAGCGGCATTCAAGCATAACATCCGTGACGAGTGGCTCGCCCGCCACCTCGGCCAGGAGAAGCCAAAATCTATGGCAGCCCCCACAACACTCATGACCCACTTTTGTGCGGGCGAGGACAGCTGGCTGACTCGCAGCAACAACACATCAAGGAATCCGAATACCTCAGATACCAAAGACGTTAACGGTAGGCAGCGTCGTAATAGACCAAAGCGCCGCAATAACGGCGATAACACCGAAGATACGGCAGTCAATGCCGGATTCATAGGCTCTAGATCCGGTCAGCGGAAAAAGCCATTTAAAAGAAATACTCCGGCTCCGTCCAGTCTGGATCGCATACTGGATCGCTCGTGTCAAATCCACGGCACCCCTAACAAGCCAGCCAATCACACCAACAGAGAATGTTGGGTGTTCAAGCAGACCGACAAGTTAAATGCCAAAAATAAGGACAAGGGGCTGCATAGCGATGATGAGGAGGAGCCCCGGCCGCCGAACCCAGGAGGACAGAAGGGGTTTCCCCCACAAGTGAAGACAGTGAACATGATATACGCAACCCACATTCCCAAGAGGGAGCGGAAGCATGCACTAAGGGACGTCTACGCGATGGAGCCCGTCGCCCCGAAGTTCAACCCATGGTCTGCTTGTCCGATCACCTTCGATCGCAGGGACCACCCCACTAGCATCCGTCATGGCGGATCCGCCGCATTGGTCCTAGACCCCATCATTGACAGATTTCACCTCACTCAAGTCCTTATGGACGGCCGTAGCGGCCTAAACCTGCTTTATCAGGATACAGTGCGAAAAATGGGTATCAACCCCTCAAGGATCAAACCCAGTAAAACCACCTTTAAAGGCGTCATCCCAGGTGTAGAGGCCCATTGCACAGGCTCAATCACACTGGAAGTGGTCTTTGGATCACCGGATAACTTCCGAAGCGAAGAGTTAATCTTCGACATCATCCCGTTTTGCAGTGGCTATCATGCACTGCTCGGACAGACATCATTTGCAAAATTCAATGCAGTGCCGCATTATGCATACCTCAAGCTCAAGATGCCAGGACCCCGCGGGGTCATAACAGTAAATGGAAACACAGAACTCTCGCTCCGTACGGAAGAGCACACTGCGGCCCTTGCAGCAGAGGCACAAAGCAGCCTGTTCAGGCAGACCACTCATTCGGTGTTACAGCCCCCGGACACCTTCAAGCGAGTCCGGAACAATCTGCAACAGGATCGCCTGGCGCGATCAGCGCTCGCCTAGCAATCCGGCCCCCGTCCCAGTCCCAGTGCAGCGACGGAATTCGTGCCGCGCGTACATAACTACGCATTGAAAATACCATGGACATAGGCGGGGGCACAATCAGGACACGCCCCGCATTGTGGCTTAACCACGCCAGGGGCTATATACCTTTGACATTCCTTTTCTCTTTCAGGGCCTAACTCTTCGAAAGCCCTTTCTGGCAGTCCGATTAACAGACACATTCCGGAAGCAACAACCAAGGCGGCAAGAAGCTAAGATGAACACGGGAACCGCCAGGTGGTCTCTAGTAATACTTGATATACCCGCTTTTCACCATTTATGCGTAGCTTGCCTTGGGATAGGACATTTCGAATTGTCCTACTTTATGCTTATTGCACTACTTGTACCAGCACGCTTTGACGTATTATTCAAATAACAATGCATATTATTAATCTGTCATTGCATTATTTAAGTTTTTTCTCTTTCTCTTATATGTCCATTTACGACATTCCGCACCTGCACGCTCGGGTATGGTCAGTACGCCAGGGGCTCTCGTTTACCCCGTAATACGGTGCAAGAAGTCCGAACACTTTCGACAATGCGGCACCCCGAACTTATAGCATTATATGCATCAGCTCCAAATCATGTCTTGGGTCAAATGTTGGGTTGCCCGGCTCCCATGCTTTGGTACCTTACGTTCCGCTATATCGGCTAAGGTAGCGGTGGGAGAACTACTGTGATTGTGTCCCGGTTCTTCCGGACGAGCACCTCAGTAGAGAAAGCCAAAAACTGACTATCATGATAAGGCGAGAGACTGGTCGTTGTTCGAGAGGTCTCAAGTCCTTAAAGACTTTTTTCGCTTCGGGCGAGGAGTCGGCCCTGTCCAGCTTAGGCGTGTATAGTGCCCCAAATTCGGCCCTCCAAATACCAGGGGCTTCGCCAAAAATTTAAAATCATAGACTTCTATGGCTAAGTGAGAGTGATAAAGCATTATAATCCGATTGCCTGGTTCGTTGCGCTGAGCACCTCCCTTGAAGGACCCAAAATTGGGGTAAAGAGTGTTCAGATTTACCCCGAACACCCGAGTACTAGTTACATGGGGGCAGAAGGCTACCACTGGCCAACTCTCAGATTTTATAAACGGATGCACATAAGGTAATATTTTAAATTAGGAAAGCATCGCATGGCGCAAAAGAACTCGTTTCATATTACAGGATCACATGGGCATGTTCATTCAAAAATTACATCCTTGGCACACTCATCTGCCACTAAGCGGGAACCCTTCAGGATGCTCTCATAGTAATTCTCGGGGCAGCGATGCTCCTTGCCCTCCGGAGGCCCCTCCTTCACAAGCTTCACGGCGTCCAGCTTCGCCCAGCGCACCTTCGCCCGGGCAAAAGCTCTGCGTGCACCTTCGATGCAGACGGACTGCTAGATAACTTCAAGTCGTGGGCAGGCTTCCACCAGCGGCCTCACCAGACCGAAGTAGCTACCGGACAGGGGCTCACCAGGCCACATCCGGACTATAAGGCCCCTCATGGCCTGTTCGGCCGCCTTGTGAAGTTCGACCAACTGCTTTAGCTGGTCGCTCAAGGACACGGGGTGTTCGGTCCCAGTATACTGAGACCAGAACAACTTCTCCATTGATCTCCCCTCCTCAGCCCGGTAAAACTCCGCGGCATCCAGCACACTGCGGGGAAGATCTGCAAACGCTCCAGGAGAGCTCCGAACTCAGGTAAGAAAAAGGAAAGTCTCCTTCACATGCTTGCTTTGCATATTGAATGCCTTACCCACTGCTATCTTCTTCGCCGCATCAATCTCCTAGAGGGCCTTGTGGGCTTCGGCCTTGGCGCTCCGGACACTTTCAAGCGCCTGCGCGAGCTCGGACTCTCACGTCTTGGAGTCAAGCTCCAAGGACTCGTGCTTTTTGGCGAGCGCCTCGAGCTCTTGTTGCACCTGCCTACTCGGGCTTCTTGTTTCTCCCGTTCAATGTGTTCTTTGGCCGCTTTGTCTTCGGCCTCGGACAACGCCTTCCTTAGGGTCTCCACCTCGGTCGTGGCCCCAGACAAATTCATGATGATCCTATTACTTTACACCAAACTTCTTTTTAACTATATAAACTGGGGTATATCTTACCTTTGCTCTCTTCGAGATGCCCCTTGGTAAGGCCGAGCTCGTCCTCGGACTGCTTCAGGGCCTGCTTTAGCGCAGAGACCTCCGTAGTACGTGCGGCAGTGGCCAGCAGGGAAGCCTGCACATACACATACACATACTCTAATTAGACTCCTAAGTTATCATTTGATACTCTATTCGGCTTTTCTTCGCGAACGCCGAACAGAGCATCAGGGGCTACTATCTATGCGGTAATATTTTTATATTTTGAATGCTTACCTCAAAGCCTGTTAGGAGGCTGGCGCAAGCTTCGGTCAGTACGTTTTAGGCCGACTGAACCTTCTTGACCACCACACTCATGATAGTGCGGTGTTCTTCATCGATGGAAGCACTGTGAAGCGCTTCCAGCAAGTTGTCTGGTGCCTCTGGTTGGACAAAGGACACCGGCACGGATGGTTGGCCCCCCTTAATGGGAGACCGCCTGCCGGAGTCCAGAACCATCGAAGGTTCCGGCGCAGTGTCCGGCTGGGGCCCGAACTCGAAGCCTGTAGGAGCCTCGCTCCCTTGGTACCCAGGGTCCGGGAGGTCGCCGTGAGGCGCCCCCAGGATCACCTCCCCTTGGGTCGGTGCCTTTTGATACACCACCTCGGTGTTGTCCGTAGGGCGAGGGGTGGAAGCCGTCGGAGGAGAACCGCTGTTCATATCCGACGAGCCCAAAGAGCCGCTCGACGAGGGTACGTCGAGATGAGCTCGGGCCGAACTGCATAATCATGTTCAGCATGAGCAAAGGCAATATAATAAAACATACCATGAAGTACTATGGTGTCCGGACACTTACGACTTCGCCAGGGTCTGGTCCCTCGGTAGCCGCTCGTCGCTGCTGTCGGCGGCCGTCGTGGCACTGTCCGGAGGGAGGGTCTTTCCCTTCTTGGACCCTTTGGCCTCCCCGGATGGGTTGGCCTTCCTTTTCTTGTCTCCCCGGCTGGGGGGGGAGAACTTTTCTCCTCCTCCTCGTTTCCGTGTGAGGAGTGCGCGTCGGACTCATTGGATGATGAGTCCGATAGAACCTTGCACTGGAGACCCTTTCGGGTCCCCGCGGCCTTCTTCTTGGCCTTCTTTTCCGACACCTCATAAGGTGCCGGAGTCAGCATCTTTGTTAGAAGAGCGTTTGCAGGACCTTCAGGCAGGGGGGCTGGGCAATCAAGCTGCTCCGCTGTCTTTATCCAGTCCTGTTAATGACATGAAAGCTGAGATCCAGCACATAACTAAACCAGGCCAAATAAATACCCTGAGAGATATAAAAGCCTACCGGATGGGCGCGGCACTTTGCACTGCGTCCGCGGTCCTCGGTGGGGGAGGGAGGCATCTCGGCGCCCTTGAACAGCACCCTCCAGACGTCCCCTCGTGTCGTAGAGCTCTCGCAGCGTCTGGTGCTGGGCCGAGTCAAACTCCCACAAAACAAATGCCCGTTGTTGGCACAGAAGGATCCGGCGGAAGAGCATAACCTGGACCACGTTGACGAGCTTGATTTTCTTGTTCGTCATGTTCTGGATGCAGGTTTGGAGTCCGGTCAGCTCTACCGAAGAACCCCAGGATAGGCCCTTCTTTTTCCAGGAGGTGAGCTGCGTGGGGATTCCGGATCGAAATTCGGGGGCCGCCACCCAGTTGGAGTCGCGTGGCTCGGTGATGTAGAACCACCCCGATTGCCACCCCTTTATGGTATCCACATAGGTACCCTCGAGCCAGGTGACATTAGGCATCTTGCCCACCATGGTGCCTCCGCATTCTGCTTGCTGGCCACCCACCACCTTCGGTTTGACATTGAAGGTTTTCAGCCATAGGCCGAAGTGGGGCCTGATGCGGAGGAAGGCCTCGCACACAACGATAAACGCCGAGATGTTGAGGATGAAGTTGGGGGCCAGATCATGAAAATCCAGCCCGTAGTAGAACATGAGCCCGCGGACAAACAGGTGGAGAGGAAATCCCAGTCCGCGAATGAAATGGGTAAGAAAAACTACCCTCTCATGGGGTTCGGGCGTTGGGACAATCTGCCCCGCATTTGGCAGCCGGTGTGCGATATTCTCAACTAGGTATCCAGCTTCCCGTAACTTTTTGATGTTCTCCTCCGTGACGGAGGAGACCATCCACTTGCCTCCTGCTCCGGACATGATTGGAGTGGTTCGAGAAGAAGAACGTGAGCTTGGGCGCTAGAGCTCGGGAGTGCGGGAATGGGAAAGCGAGAAGGAAGAAGGCGTGGGTGAAAAAAGCAAATCTTTGTCCCTTTATAAGGGCGGAGGAGGCGATGAGTCTCCCCACTTGCCTAGCAAAACCGCTTATTCCCCATGCGCCGTAATTGATGGCGCGGTTGGGTTACCCACGTCCGTATTGATGAGAATCCCGCGATAAAGGGAACACGATCTCTGCTTTGACAAGACGTATCAAGAAAACCGCCTCGCGATATGTGCGGAGCTGGTTGAGAAAAGTGGTTCGAATAATAACCGGGCCATGCTGTGATGTCATGTTGTCGAAACGTGTCAGCAGATTAGATTTGTGGAAATATTATTCTCTCTACGGTGGTATGTGGAACTTATTTTGCAGGGTCAAATACTATCCTTGCATTCAAACTCTTCCATGGTGTATTCGGAGGAGGAACCCGCCTTCCAATGCCGAAGACAACACTGCGCGCCGGACTCATCGTCATTGAAGCCTGGTTCAGGGGCTACTGAGGGAGTCCTGGATTAGGGGGTCTCCGAACAGCCGGGCTATATCCTTTGGCCGGACTGTTTGGACTATGAAGATACAAGATTGAAGACTTCGTCCCGTGTCCGGCTGGGACTTTACTTGGCGTGGAAGGCAAGCTAGGCAATACGGATATGTATATCTCCTCCTTTGTAACTGACCTTGTGTAACCCTAGCCCCCTCCGATGTCTATATAAACCAGAGGGTTTTAGTCCGTAGGACAACATACAATCATACCATAGGCTAGCTTCTAGGGTTTAGCCTCTCTGATCTCGTGGTAGATCAACTCTTGTAATACTCATATCATCAAGAACAATCAAGCAGGACGTAGGGTTTTACCTCCATCAAGAGGGCCCGAACCTGGGTAAACATCGTGTCCCCTGCCTCCTGTTACCATCTGCCTTAGACGCACGTTCAGGACCCCCTACCCGAGATCCACCGGTTTTGACACCGACACCCCCTCCTTCATCCTTGCCCCCCCCCCCTATATGGGATGAGGGTTCCCCCTCTGGTCTATGGCCTCCATGGTGGCGGATGGGTAGGAGCCCCTCCTAGATTGGATCTATCTCTCTGTTCTCTCCTGTTCCATGTTCCTGTTTTCTGGCCCTTCACCATTTCTTAAATTCCTGGAGATCCGTGACTTCGATTGCGCTGAAATTTTTACACGATTTTTTCCATAAATTATATTTCTTGCACCTGAAGAAGAGCCCTAATAGACTTATGGGGTGCCCACAAGTCACAACCACGCGCCAGGGGGCAAGCGCGTCCTGGTGGGCAGTGGAGGCCGCGGGCCTTCGTTTGTGTTGATTCCACCTCCCAAAAATCACATATATTCCAAAAATAATTCTCCATAAATTGTTATCGCATTTTGGCTTTGTTTAATATGGATATTCTGCGAAACAAAAACATGCAACAAATAGAAACTGGCACTGGGCACTGGATCAGTATGTTAGTCCAATAAATCGTATAAATTGTTGCCAAAATTATGTTAAAGTTGTATAATATTGGCATGAAACAATAAAAAAAATTATAGATACGACGAAGACGTATCAGCAAGGAACCTAAGGTATAACCAAAACATGACCAGAATGTGTTAACAGGAAGTCAAGGGTGTTGTCGATGATAACACAAATCATCGAGGGGCAAGGATGGTATTTCTCATCATGAATTCAATTGACATCTCAGAAGAAGTCAAAATATTGACGATGATCATGACACAATTTTATGAGAGGTTTTATGAAGATGTAATTGATCAGTAAGATGATTAAAACAGATGAAATGGTGAAGCTAAATGTCAACGGAACCATGGATATGATGCAATCCCGAATTCCATCATGTTGTGTAAGCAAAACGATATGATGATGAAAGCTTGACACCGGTTTAGCTCATTGTCATAAATGTGCACCGGGAAGAAGGACCGGGTAGCATAGTTAAAATTAGCATGATAATGATGTAGCCGATCAGGCTAGGAATGATATGATGGGGTATTAAACTTCCCAGCAAAAAAAGTACGACGAGTACTGAATCACAATGTGAATTCAAGCCACTTGTCAGAGTTCTCGAGTGACGGACAATGCAAACGTGTGGAGTGACTAAAATAGTGAGAAGTATTATTCCAACAAGAATTCATAAGAGGTAGTGCAATGGCGTGATATCCTCGAGATAATAGTGGGAAATACTCGAAGGTAGAACAGAATAGAAGCTGAACTAGAGTGTTGATCCATGGATGACATGTGCTTTAACCTTGTCGAAAAATAGACGAGGCACATGAATGGAGTTATCAAATGAGGTCAGCATGGTCAGAACCATAACTGCATGGAATCAAGTTAAGGAAACCTGGAAGGATTATACAAATAAATAAATATTTTGCAAGAGACTTCCGCAATGGTCTACATCGTTTCCATGGGCATGAACACAAAGTTCAAGGTCGGCTCCCACTTCTTCAACGCATAACGTTTCATTCACCTCTCACTTTCGATGAAGTTGTAGTGTTGAAATTTTATCTGGCGTAGCACCAGTAGAGTACAAATTAATATCTCTCATATTTTATTGTGATTGACTCAATACCCATAAAGAAATTCAATGTCGTTGATGTGGACATCACCGATGACGAGAATTTCAATCGGTAGACCAACTTGCCGATCACATCTCTATGTGATTCTTGTTCATCTTTCGATGGACTTGTTCCAAGCTCGGGACTATCTTGCTTGATCGTTTAAGAAAACCAAGTGATCCTGGAGTGAGGTCAGACCGTCACTTGCCTTACACCTCACTAATCGTTCATACACATGTGTACATGCCGCACCCCGAAGAGCTACTTGTTTTAGACGGTGCTACACTTGGGGGACACTAACTACTTAAATGTTTTTATGTGAGAGATGACCCTAAAAATGACTAGTATAGAATCAAAAGGGTGTAAACAAAAAATGGATAAAAATCTTAGGCAAATCATAATAGCATGATATGGTATAGCCGTAGGCGTTGGGAAGTCTTCATCGTCTTCACGAAATTTCAGTTGAAAAAGTTGTTGTGGCAAAAAATTTGAAAAATGCCTTCATGGCAACACTTTTAGCTTTTATTCCTCATGTGCCTGATACAAACTTCTCGCGTCAAGGTCTGCCGTTGCAAGCTAGTAATCGTCGTCTTGTATTGTTACTATTACTATAAAGTTGACACGCATGTCATAAAAAGAGACTATCCTGTGGCTCCAGCCATCATGTCGTATTGTGACGCGCAAGTCACTTAATAATTACAACATATAGCCATCTAATACATAAACTCGTTATCATGATGAAGGCTATACCACATTACATGCTCCCTACAAAACCAAGTTAGACGTTCTCTAATTGGTTTAGCAAAATTTTAATTTACGTTGCTTCTAGGGTTTTAGAGGACACTAGATACCTTCCCTACAAAACCAAGTTAGACATTCTCTAATTGGTTTAGCAAAATTTTAATTTACGTTGCTTCTAGGGTTTTAGAGGACACTAGATACCTACTTTCATCATCAAGTATGATTATTCTTATAGCTATATTAATGCTGCGAGGTGTGTGTGAGGGAAGAGACTTAATTAAAATTCTCTAGCCCGACACTAAACTTCGTCAATACGTATGGCCCCTTTGTAGATCAAAACCTACTTGCCCTCTCGTGCTTGCGATGATTCACTTTTCTTGGCTGTAGAATGATGATTTGTGCAAGACAATTGTATTGACCTAATAGGGTGCCTATATATAGCACGTACAGGGGTAGCCCCGTCCACAAGTATGACCCTAGTTACAGATTTTAGATTTGGGAAACAAGTGGAACAACTACACCTAATACACGTACATATACACATGGGACATACACAATTATCTGTCAAACCCCCCCCCCCACACACACACACGTAGTCGAAGCTTCACGACTAGTGATGCAAGCCTTTAGTCATGGTATCAGCGGATTGTTGCCGCATGGGACGTGAAGTACTCGAACTTTCCCAAGAGCGACCTGTTCACAAACAAAATAAATATCTAGCTCGCTGTTCTTGGTGCGACAGTGATGGAAAAGATTGGCAGAGAGGTAGACGGTGGAGACTTGTCACAATAGACAACAATGGCTTTGTGAACGGGATGACAAAGCTCATGGAGCCAACTCTTGGCTAGCTAGGGCAATATCGAGGGAAATGTCATCCGCTTCCTGGTGGACTTCAATTGTAGTAGGGGACTGTGTGGACTCAGAGGGGTCAACATCATCTTCATGAGCTTCATTTCTTGGGTTTCATTCAGTCAGCCCAGTCAGAACAACTTCTTTAGCCGTAATGGGATTTCTTTCTCCTCGGTTGCGAACACAGTGGTTTTTCTGCAATAGCATTGGATTTCATTTCTAGAGGAGGAAGTGGCATGCAACTGGTTGACATCACATCTGACTCAAGTGCCTTTTGAGGTTTCTCTTTCACACACCATGTTGAGTGGTTGGCGTAGCTAAAGCCGAGGCAACTCTGTAGAGTCAAGAAAGGGAAGTTAGAAATTTACTCAACACAGAAATCAAAATACCCAATGAATTTCACTTACTACGGGGCAACATGCATGGGTTTATTCAAGCGAGGTATTACGGTGGTTTTCTTTGGCTTGGCAAGGGGTCCTGTGCAGGGGCCTTTTCCTTCGGAGGAGCTGGATCGATTTGGGCTCTCTTGGAAGCTCAACTCACACGCTCTTCGTCAGCCAGATCGTGTCGCGCCTTGCGTCGATTTTTCGGGTCAAGTTTAGCTGACAGTGAGGGGGTTGACTAAGCTTCATCATTTTCGAAGTCCGGTTCTCCTTCGCATTGGTTTCGAGACCCTTACCCAGTACCAGTTTTGGATGCAAATTATGGAGAAGAAATATGTTGTGCGACTGTTGTTGGAGTAGTGATGCTTTATTTTAGGGCTGTTGTTGGAGCATCGGTGCTCTATTTTAGGGTTGTCGTTGGAGATGAATATTTTTATGTCAAAAAAATAAATGTTTATGTCATAAATTATATTTCAAGCATATTTTGTGTGTGTTCTATTATAGGGCTGTAAGAACATCTCCAATAAAAGATGCAAATTTGGAGATATAAAGTAGGAGATGTAAAAATTTACATCTTCAAAAAGTGTTTTTTACATCTCCAGAAAAGAGGCAACTCCAACAGAAAATGTGTATTGAAGATGTAAAACAACGACTCCAATAGAAGATGCAAATGGGGATGTAAAACTATACTTTAACTAGTAATTCATTTCAAATATATAAATTCAAACATAGCAAATTCAACTACTACTCCCTTCGTTCAGAATTACTTGTCGCACAAATGGATGTATCTAGATGTATTTTAGTTCTAGATACATCCATTTCCGAGACAAGTAATTCCGAACAGAGGGAGTACTTCATTTCAATGATAAAAATTAAACATAGTTCTAGCTAAAAACATAAATTAAGCGACTACTTCAACTAATTCGAGCTACTACATTCAACAAGTTACTACTACTACTAGTTCGAACTACTACTTGAACTACACCGAAGATAAAGCTACTCCTCGTCATCGGAGCTCTTGAACCGCTCCTAGAACTAATCCTTGTCCGGGTCGTCACACCCCTCGTCCTCCCCTTCGAGTCACCCTAGTCGTCCTCTGAAGACTCGACAGGGATCACCGTCGAGGGGTCGGCCTCGTCCTCCTCCTCCTTCTTTTGCTCGGCATCACGCTTCTAGAAGTACTCCTGCTCGGCCTGAACATACTCCAAATTCTCCCGCGTGAACCTCGTCATCGCTGCCTCATCACTATCGCCAGGACCAACAACAATGGTCGGCCTCTTGTTTGCCATCTTCTTCGGTATCTCCTCCATCTGAATGCCCTGCGACACAAACATCTTCGTATCCGTTCGGATCTTGATCTCCGAGAAGTTGAGGTCCGTCTTGGGCCTTCCGGCACGCTGTACTGCCACGTCGTAGGCACGCGCGGCCTCGTGGGCGGTGGGGTATGTCGTGGTTCTAAGTCTGACAGTAGAATGGGGGGGTAGGAATGTAGAGGCAAGATCCTAACTATGGAGGAGTTGTACACGCGAGTTTTACGAGTTCAGGCCCTTCTCGGAGGAAGTAACAGCCCTACGTCTCGGAGCCCGGAGGCGGTCGACTGGATTATATGCGTGTGTGTTACAGAGGGTGAGAACCCCTGCCCCTGAGGAGGGGGGTGGCTTATATAGAGTTCGCCAGACGCCTCCCGCCCTCAGTTACAAAGGGTTTAAGGTACATAAAGATGGGGACGTTACTGGTAACGCCTGCAATAAAGATACATAATGACCATTAAAGCTATGACTTAATTCCTGACCGTTGCAGAGTGGAGTGGCTCTAGATCTCCTGGTAGTCGAGTGATTATCCATACGGTCGAGTGTCTTCGAGATTGTCGAGTGGAACATAGCTTCATGGTCGAGTGGATGATGATTTTTCTTCGAGTGCTTCTGGCTCCTTTAGAGATGTCCTTGGGGAGGGTATCTTGGACAGATCCATGACCCTACCCTAGGTACATAGCTTCATCATTAGCCCCCGAATGGATCAGGGTTTGAGTGAGGAAGGAGTTGAGAACACTTCCGACTCATTTTTCGTGCTATGAGTATATCTTGTTCTGGATCAATGAACTGAGGTGATGACACCAACTTCTTTTTCAGTCGTCTTGATCCATTCTTAGTTTTTGCCCAGTGAACTTTTACTGAAGAGTTCCGAGTGGTGATGCGGAGGATGTCTTCCGTCTGTCAAGTTGTTCTGTTGTCCGCGGATTTCGCGGGATTCGAATCTTGGGAAGCGCGCCGGGCAGGGGAGGGCGCGGTAATCGGGACGGATTAGGCAGGTTGCCTCAATCCCCGCGCCACCTTTTTCGCCACGTATCGCGTGCGCGACTATTGCGGGATTTGATAAAATCGTCTGGGCCTACAAGTGAGTCACTCGTAAGTGTCCTTATAAAAGGCACCAGACCGGGCTTTTGAACAGTGCACCCTCATTCTCCTTCTTCTTCCTCAGATTTCTCCGCTGCGCCTGCTTCCGCTCTCGGCGTCGTAGCCCCACTCGGACTCGATTCGCTGCCATGGGGAAGGAGAATACGGTGGCGTTGGAGCGTGCAAAGAAGGCGATGGCGAAGGCGAAAGGGAAGAAGACCAGCCGGGGCGGATCTTCGTCGAGGTCTGGCCTGCCGCCTGGCTGGATCCAGGGCGACTGGATCCGCTCGACGGTCAGTCAATACTACATCGACGACCTGGTTGAGGGGGGACTGATCCCTCACCGATCGGCGCGGCTCCCGGGGAACGAGACCGAGCCACAGCCGCGGGAGGGTGAGTGCGTCCTCCTCGCCACTCATGTCGACCGCGGGTTTTATTTGCCTCCCCACCCTTTCTTTCGTGGTTTCTTGAACTTCTTCGGGGCTCAACTCCACCACTTTACTCCAAACACCATCGTGTATCTCGCTGCTTACGTGTCCATGTGCGAGAATTTCTTGGGCTGCCGACCGCACTGGGGTCTATTCAAGCACATATTCACGTGCTGCTCCCAGACGGTCAAGAAGGCCAACCCGAGTGATGAGAGGACGCACGTGATACAGATGTGCGGGGGCCTTGGAATTCAAATGAGGAACAAGAGCACCTTCCCAGCTATGATCCTTCCCGACTCGGTCTGGGGCTGGCAGTCGACCTGGTTTTAATGCAAGGACCAGCCGACCCCGGGTTAGTCGACTGGACTTCCCCCCTTTTCCTTGGCTCGAGTGGAGAAGCCCTCCTCCTTGAGGGTGATCCCGGAAGAGAAGGCGCAGGTGAAGGTGTTGGTCGAGCGGGTCGTCCAACTTGTCCGCGATGGAGTGACTGGTATGGACCTGCTGGAGGTCTTTCTCAGTCGACGCATCCAACCACTCCAAGCCCATGACCATCTGATGTGGATGTACTCGGGACTCGAGGACTCCACTCGGATCCACCCAGAGGACGTTAGTGAAGACACGGTGGAGAAGTGGCTGAGAGGAATCACCGGCAACAAGACAATCCCCGGGGGTCTAGGATGGTGATTCCATTCGACCATTTGCGCCAGCCGGAACAGGTATGATTCTGCATTGTCAAGTATCTTCTTGATTCACTGTGTAACATCTTGTTGATGGTCGACTGTATTTCTTTTGTTCATTGTCTTTTCAGGCTCTTATTGATATGTACTCGATGCCCAATGGAGTGCAGGAGCAAAATGTCGAGGAAGGGGTGAGCGGGGCGAGAGTGGCGAGTAGCACTCGGATGCAGAGGAGGATGAGGATAGCGATGACTCGAGTGATGAAGAAGAGGACAACTCGCCTCCTCGCAGAGAGAGGAGGCCCAAGCACGCTCATGACCCGGCGAGCACCCCTGACCTGGCGGCCGCACCGACCGGGCAATCTTCGAAGTGCCCTCGAACGTCTTCCCCGGTGCCGACTGAGAGGTATCGAAATAGCTCAAGATTGCGCCACCTCCTGCGCCGAAAGCATTGAAGGCCACCTCCTCCAAACTACCGAAGGCTTTGCCCAGAATCAAAGTGACCATCCCCACCATCTCCGGGTAATCATCTGACCCGAATCTTTTGGTCGACTCGAGCAACAGAACATAACCGACTGAATGTTGACATTTGCAGTGCTGCCACATCTGGAACTTCTTCCTACCAATACCGAGACGAGGAAATGGAAGACGCGGTTACCTCCAACCCAGGTAAAACTCTCATGATCTTGTTCTTGATTATTTGGTCGATTAAATTCTGGCAATTCACTTGGGGTCGACTGATTTATCTGCAGCCCCACCCAACGGCATCGATCTTCCGGATGATGATGAAGATGTGGCCCCTAGGCCCAGAAAGAACAAAAAAGTAGCAACTGGCAAGACGTCTCAGCAGGGACCGATGACAACACCAATCGTCCGGCAATATGAAGACGCAGGCGGGGCCTCTGTAACTTTCGTTGAACCATTGTCGAGTGAGCACCCTGCACCGTCGATTGTACCAGTGTTTCCTTCAATCGTCCAACCTCATGCTTCGGAGCTCCAAGCTGCCGCACCTGGGTTGTCTGCCCCCTTCTTCACCAACTACCATGTTCTGGAAAACCAGTCGGACGCGGCTGCGGAGGCCATCCGTCAGGCTAACGTGATAATGGAGCGGATGAAGATGGTGCACGAGAATAGCCAGGCTGCTTACGATGCCAGCGCGGATCTTCGGGCCAATGTCCAGGTAAGTATACTTTCAACTGACCTTGTTCTATTAGGATATGTTACCTGGAATATTTTCTTTCATACGGTCTCTTATTGTTTACGTCGAATCTGTACACCCACTGGGTGTTTTGTTGTCTCTAGCACTTGCGCTCTTCCACTCGGCCTAGTCGAGTGGGATCTGAACTGGTGGGGGCACGCTAAGTGCACCACTGGGTGTAGTCGACTGGGATCTGAGTACTTTTTACTTTCTTTTCTTCCACTCGACCCGGGCGGACCGGTCGAGTGGGATCTGAACCACTGGGGGCACGTCAAGTGCACCCACTGGGTGTAGTCCCCGAGACCGCGGTCGACTGCTGGCAGTCGGCCGGGGTCTGAATATTTTTTTTACTCGACCCGGGCGGACCGGTCGAGCGGGGTCTGAATCAGTGGGGGCACGCCAAGTGCACCCGCTGGGTGTAGTCCCCGAGACCGCAGTTGACTGCGGGCAGTCGACTGGGGTCTGAGTAAACTGTTAAGTTTTATTCACTCGGAAGTAAATAATCTTTGATCTTGTCGATTGACACGTCTTTTACCTTCTGCAGAAATCTTGTACTCTCATTTCTAAGTTTGCCGAATTTGAGGAGAAGCAGAGGCAACTCAACCTCGACTTGGAGCTGGCCCAACAAAAGTTAAAGAAAGCTCAAGATGAAGCTGCTGGTATGGAAGGTAACTGCCTGTCGACTGTTCACATCGATCGTCTTTTAAGATATTTATTCGATCTCTTGTTTGACCCGATTGCTTCTTTTGCAGAGAAAATGAGGTTGGCTCTGTAGAAGAAGGACTTGGACCTTGTAGCTGCGCAGAAGGAAGCTCAAGATAAGACTGCCCTTGCAGACCAGAAGCTGGCTTCGGTCGGAGTGTTGGAAGGAGAGGTAAACAAGCTGAAGTCCTCTCTCAATGAGTCCAACCGAGAGGTAACTCGTCTGAAGAAGGATAAGATTGCTCTGAATGAGAAGCTGGAGTCCGCGGTCCGTAAGAGAAATGACACGGAAGCCTATCTGAGAACTCTTGCCAAGAAGCTCTATCTTATGCTGGAAGGTACTTGAGGGAGTCCTGGATAAGGGGGTGTTCGGATAGCCGGACTATACCTTCAGCCGGACTCCTGGACTATGAAGATACAAGATTAAAGACTTCGTCCCGTGTCCGGAAGGGACTTTCCTTGGCGTGGAAGGCAAGCTTGGCGATACGGATATGCAGATCTCCTACCATTGTAACCGACTTTGTGTAACCCTAACCCTCTCCGGTGTCTATATAAACCGGAGGGTTTTAGTCCGTAGGACAACATACACAACAACAATCATACCATAGGCTAGCTTCTAGGGTTTAGCCTCTCCGATCTCGTGGTAGATCTACTCTTGTACTACCCATATCATCAATATTAATCAAGCAGGACGTAGGGTTTTACCTCCATCGAGAGGGCCCGAACCTGGGTAAAACTTTGTGTCCCTTGCCTCCTGTTACCATCCGGCCAAGACGCATAGTTCGGGACCCCCTACCCGAGATCCACCAATTTTGACACCGACATTGGTGCTTTCATTGAGAGTTCCTCTATGTCGTCGCCATCAGGAAGGATGCCTCGCCCCGTCTTTAAAGACGGCACCGTTGCTAAGGGAGCTTTGGTTGTCGGCCAAACCCTCCGGCTAGGTGGTTTTCTTATGACCGCCTGTTCGGCTTCTGCGCCGACGATGACCTCTCGAGCCATCGAAAACAATCTTCATGTCAGCTCGGAACTCGCCGAGCAGTTAGATCCAATGGAGCTCTCCTCCATAAACGAGCTCTTGGATCGCTTCGCCGCCCTGGGAGTCGCTACGGATTACGACCAGATTAGGCCTAAACCCGATCTGAGAGAGATTAACTCTCCCCAAGTCAACCATCACGTTGCCGTGGTAGAGGGACAGTGCGGAGACCCTTCATCTATCTTAAGGACTCGCTACGTCCGGATTCCCAATCCCTCCAAGCCGGATACCCGCGGAGGGGAGGATACCACTCAAGACCTGAACTTGGAGTCAGGCGACGGGCTGGATTCATTGGACAACATCCAGGAATCCAAATTTTCGAGTTCAGAAATTCCTCGGCCTCTGAGCCTCAGATGGGGTGAGGCTTCGGATTTAATTCCACCCACCCACCCCAACATAAGCGATCTATCCAAAATCAGGCAAGAGTCCGATGAAACAGTACATCATTACTGGGCCAGATTCCTCCTGGTTAAGAACAGGCTAAGGGACTGCCGCGAGGAAGACGCAATCTCAATCTTCTGCAATAATTGCACGAACAAGGCAATACTCAATGCCATAAGTCGCCGTGATATTACACACTTCGCTGACTTGGCGTCCATTGTACTAAAGTACTGTGCGATGGAAAGCGCCTGGAAAACCAGAATCAAATTTTGGGACAATCCGGCCCTGAATACAAACCCAGTCCGAAATAAAAGGGTGCATCATCACCAGACACCCGGGTCAAGCACTAAAAAGCAAAAACCCTCTACAGGGCATGGAACCGTATTGGAAGGATGGCTCAATGGACCCTGTAAAATTCACAGTACAGAGGACGCCACACCAACTCACAGCCTCAGAGCATGTTGGATACTCCGGCAGGTGGCCAAAATTGGCGAAAATCTCCTAATTCCGGAGGCCACAGAAAGCCACCCCAGAGACACCAATACGGTATTAACAGTCTTTGAGACTTTCGCATCAAATAATATGCGAAAAAGGACACTCCGCAGCCTTGTCGAAGTCTACCAAGTAGCAACAATAAACCCGTGGAATGACACGGCTATTACCTTTAACGCCAGTGATGAACCTAAATTCCGAACAGCCCGAGCACCAGCCGCATTGGTCCTCAGTCCAATACTGGACGGCTTTCGTCTTACCAAGGTACTCATGGACGGCAGCAGCGGATTGAACCTCATTTATGAGGAAACCCTTCAAAAATGGAAATAGACTGGAACCGCATTAAGTGAAGCAGCACAACCTTTAGAGGAATAATCCCCAGTCGGGAAGCGCGCTGTACAGGAAAAATCACACTAGATGTGGTGTTCGGCACGCGGGACAATTACAGGTCCGAAGAAGTCATGTTCCATGTGGCTCCGTTCAGCAGCGGTTATCACGCTCTGCTAGGGCGGGAAGCATTTACAATCTTCCAAGCAATACCCCATTACGGGTACATGAAGCTCAAGATGCCTGGGCCTAACGGGATCATCACTCTCGCTAGTGATCCGGACATAGCACTCCGCGCCGAAAACAAGACAGCCGCACTGGCCCTCGAGGCACTATCCGAAGCCCTAGCGGCTGAGGAACTGACTGCGTTGCGCTCTACGGTAAATAGGTACGATGTGGTACTCGACAAAAGATCCAAGTCCACCTCCTTTAAACCGGCGGACGAAATAGTCAAATTCCAAGTCCATCCAACGGACCCCAATAAAATAGCTTCCATCGGGGCACAGTTAAACCCTAATGTAGACGCCGCACTGCGAGAGTTCCTACGAGAGAACTGGGACATTTTCGCCTGGCACCCTTCAGACATGCCAGGAATCCCACGCAGGCTGGCCGAGCACAGCTTAAATATCCAAACAGGATTCAAACCTGTCAAACAGGCTCTTCGGCATTTTTCCGAACCTAAGAGACAGGCCATGAGAGAGGAGCTAGCAAAGCTATTGGAGGCTGGATTCATCAGAGATATAAAACATCCGGACTGGCTAGCAAACCTGGTGATGGTACCAAAGAAGGACAAATCCTGGCGCCTGTGTGTTGATTTTAAAGACCTTAACAAGGCTTGCCCAAAGGATCCCTTCCCCCTCCCCCGCATGGATCAAATTATCAACGCTACCGCAGGACACGATTCGTTGTGTTTCCTCGACACATATTCCGGCTACCATCAAATCAAGATGGCAGAACCAGAACAAGCCGCAACGGCATTTATCACACCATACGGCCCATTCTGCTTCAACATGATGCCCTTTGGGCTCAAAAACGCCGGCGCAACATATCAACGCATGATTCAGACATGTCTGGCAAGCCAGATCGGCAAAACAGTGGAGGCATATGTAGATGATGTGGTCGTCAAAACAAGACATGTTGAATCTCTAGTAGATGACTTGAGGCTCACATTTGGTAACCTCCGAACATACGACATCAAGCTCAACCCGGAAAAATGCATTTTCGGCGTTCCAGTCGGAAAGCTCTTGGGCTTCATTGTATCCAGTAGAGGAATTGAAGCAAATCCAGCCAAGATCCGAGCTCTGTCGCCACTGGATATCCCAAAGGACCTCAAACAAATACAAAAGTTAACCGGATGCGTGGCGGCTCTAAGCCGCTTTATCTCCCGCTTGGGAGAAAAGGCCCTACCCCTTTACCGCCTCCTTCGGCACACCGAACACTTCAAATGGACGGATGCAGCCACGGCCGGACTCGACGAAATAAAAGCCATACTGGCAACAAACCCAGTCCTGGCCGCACCAAACATCGGCGAACCAATGCTATTATACATTGCAGCAACACATCAGGTTGTAAGCGCAGTGTTCGTCGTCGAACGAGAAGCGGACGGACACAAATTCCCCGTTCAAAAGCCGGTCTATTATGTGTCCACTGTCCTCACTCCCTGCAAATCACGGTACCCGCATTATCAAAAGATTGCGTACGCGGTATTCATGGCATCCCGGAAGCTACGACACTACTTTCAAGAGTGTTCAATAACAGTAGCCTCGGAAGTACCACTTAACGATATTATAAACAACCGTGACGCAACGGGACGGATTGCAAAATGGGCCATTGAGCTCCTCCCGTTCGACATAACTTATAAGCCACGGCGAGCCATCAAGTCGCAAGTCTTGTCCGACTTCGTCGCAGAATGGACGGAGGCCGAACTCCCTAAAGAGTACGGCACATATTCAAATTGGATCATGCATTTTGACGGCTCCAAGATGTTGGTCGGACTTGGGGCCGGCGTCGTTTTGACGTCCCCCACAGGAGACACAGTTCAATACGTACTCCAGATTATGTACACGGACTCCAACAATGCAGCCGAATATGAGGCCCTTTTACATGGTCTCCGGATGGCAGTATCCATGGGCATTCAACGCCTAGAGGTGCGTGGGGACTCGAACCTCGCAATATCCCAAATAAATGGAGACTTCGACGCCAAGGATCCAAAAATGGCAGCTTACTGCAACGCCGTCCTAAAAATGTCAGCTCGGTTCGAGGGGTTTGAATTTCACCATATAGCCCGGGAAAATAATCAGGCGGCAGATGTCCTGGCACGCATAGGCGCAAAATGCGATGTAGTCCCCCCAACATCTTCTTGGAAAGGCTGTTCAAGCCATCCGTAGTATGGGAAGGGGAGTCGAACAATAACAGCCCGGACCCAACCGCACTACCCGACACCAAACATACTGACACAATCGGAGGCTCTGCCAATGAAATAACACCTTCAGCCCACGTAATAATGGCCGTCATCGCCCCATGGACAGAACCATTCCTCGCCTACCTTACTAGGCAGGAACTCCCCGAGGACCAAAATGAAGCATGTTGCATAGTGCGGCGATCCAAAGCCTACAGAGTCCACGAGGGAGAGCTTTATAAGAAAAGCACTACCGGAGTCCTTCAAAGGTGCATCTCCGAAGAGGAGGGGCGGAACCTCCTGGCTGAAATTCATGCCGGACTCGGCGGTCATCATGCTACAGCTCGGTCCCTTGTAAGCAAGGCCTTCTGTACGGGCTTCTATTGGCCGACAGCCCGGGCAGACGCTCAGGACTTAGTCCAATGATGCACCGGTTGCCAGCTCTTTGCAAACCAAAGCCATATGCCACCCACCGCCCTCCAAACTATCCCCATTACTTGGCCCTTCGCGGTCTGGGGGCTTGACATGGTTGGACCCCTTAAAGGTGGAACCCACAAGCAAAAATACTTACTGGTCATGGTGGATAAGTTCACCAAATGGATAGAAGCCAAGCCTGTTAAGATGGCCGAATCCGGACCGGTGATAGACTTTATATCCGGGGTTGTACACCGTTACGGCGTCCCCCACAGCATCATCACTAATAACGACACGAACTTCACGGCCGACGAGGTAAAACTCTGGTGCAAAAACATGGGCATCAAGCTCGATTATGCTTCCGTCTATCACCCACAAACTAACGGCCAGGTCGAACGTGCAAATGGTCTTATCATGAGCGGCATCAAACCCATATTAGTGTGGTCCCTCAAGGAATCTAACACGCACTGGGTAGAGGAGCTCGAACTCATACTCTGGGGGCTGCGGACCACGCCGAATCGCACCACCGGATACACACCATTCTTTATGGTGTACGGCGCAGAGGCAGTTTTGCCTTGCGACATAATTCATGACTCACCTCGAGTGCGCATGTACGAAGAAAGAGAAGCCGATCTCGATCAGCAGGACATCTTGGACGCATTGGAGGAGGAGCGTGACGTGGCAAAAGCCCATTCCGCATTCTATCAACAGTAGGCTCGAAGATACCAAAGCAGAGAAGTACGGGCCAAAAATTACAACGTTGGCGAATTAGTTCTACGACTACCGGACAAGAAAAAGGACAAACTCAAGCCCAAGTGGGAAGGTCCCTTCATAATTGACCAAGTACTGACTGGTGGAGCGTACCGCCTGCGAGATGCATCGGATAACCAACTCGAGCCAAACCCATGGAACGCAGCCCGTCTCCGAAGATTCTATGCCTAGCGCCGGACTCTGTGTTCGTCTCCTTCCTCTGTCCATTTTTTATATATTTTCTGTCTTACATTTCTCTTCCTCTCTCTCTTTCTCTCTTATAGCCTTTAAAGGCTCATAAAGTGACGCGCTATCCGCGCTCGTTAAACCTGGGGGCTTCTTTAAACAGAAGCTTATTCATACGGGCTTCATGCCCAACACATGTGTCACACTTCCGCATGTACCTTTTATTCACCATTGTATGCATCGATATGACTTAAGTTTTGGCCAAGCTGGGTTGCCTGGCTCCTGTGCTTACCCCTACGTTCTCGATTTTTTGGCTAGGTGGTAAAGGGAGCACCTCTGCGATTGTTACTGCCGGGTCAACCGGACGTGTACCTCAGACTGGGTGAAGCCGAAAGCTAGCGTTCTTAAGGGAATATTCGGTCGGTGAACTAAAGATGATCTTTTTTATTTTTATCTATACGCCCCCAGATGTTTTTTCTGCGTTTCTTTTCGCAACATGGACATGCACCTTAGGGCATGCCTCCCAGGGAAAGGAACCCCTAACGGAACTATTCTCCCTGGAAGATGTTTCTTACTAACCATTTAATAGAACATAACTAGTCGGGCACTTGTCTGTTAAAGCACTAATGACCCCTACGCCTGGTCTCCATGCATTCCCCGGTTCCTATATAACCGCATGGGAATTCGGACACACTCCGGACCGTCAGGTCCCGAGGCTGAAGCGAAAAGGTCGGCCATGACAAATGATCTACAATCCGGCTAGAAGGCATCATAAATGTCAATTAAATTACATAGTCATTTTGACTGATTGTATTCCTCTTCAATACCATCTAACAGGCTGTCTAATTTACAGTCCTACTGGGAATACTTTGCGGCCAACTCTACTTGGCCGTATACTAAGCTTACAGGGATCTCCTTCCCATCGGGCCCTACAGGACCGACCTCGGCCATGTGGTTGGGGTCAGCCTTTGCGTACCGCGTCTTCACCATGGCCCGGGCCTCCCTAGCGCCTTGACGGCAGGCCGATATCTTCCACAATCGGAAGCGCTGCCGTGCTCCCTTCAGCTTCTCCGCAAGCTCTCCAAGACCTTCAGGCATGGAGACGGATGGCCACAGGGCCTGGGCGATGCCTTGCATCGCCTGCCGAACTCGATCGAGCAGTTGCAAGAGCTCGGGAAGAAGGTCACCCATAGAACCGGGCATCTCCTCTGTAGGACGACCTGTTAGCACACCTACAGCCATTGCTCTGTTAGTCGACTTCCCCGCCGAACTTTCTTTCAAAGGTTCGTTCAAGCACTTACTAAATATGTCGCGCTGAAGCCGCTGATTCTCCTTAACGGAGTCTGACAGCTGGGCACGAACATCTTTCAGCTCGACGCCCAGCTTGGTGTTGGCATCTTGGAGATCATTCTTCTCCCGCCTCACCTTTGCCAGCACCTTCTCACCAGCCTTTAGCTGGCGTAGGAGGTGTTGCCTTTACGGATTCAATCCGGCGCCATCTGCAAATTCATTTGTCAGATTCGCACCCATGTCGTGCTTCACAGAATACTTATCTTTCGAAGTATATATTACCAGAGGGGGTCTCCTTGGGCTCCCCTGCCGCGGCTAGTGCGGCCTCAAGTCGGGCTTTGCACTCTTCCAGCTCCTTGGACAGTAGGGAATTCTTTTCCGTAAGAACCTGCATAACAAATGATCCTTAAATCAGTTATTCTAACTATTTCAAGTCTCGGGGGCTACTGGTATCTATATATAATTACCAAAATTTTCTTACCCGTATGTCTTTTACATATTTCTCCATGGCTCTGGCCAGACCATTTTGAGCGGCACGGAGGTACGCATCTCCCGATTTGAAGGCATCTAACGCCTCTTGGGAGAAACAAGCGTCGCGAAGAATTGTCCGGCGACGCCTGTGGTTCATGGCACTCTCCACCTCAGAGTTGGTGGCAGACAACCTGTCCACATCCTCCGTCGGAGAAGCGCTCGGTGAGCGCCTTGTGTTCGCCTCCACCTCCGGACCAGGCTTTGGAGCCTGGCTGGTGGAGGCGCGATTGGCAGCCTCTCCGAATCTAGTCCGGCAAGGTCTCTTTGTCCTGAAGAGAGCACGAGTGTTAATGTGCCTTGAAGGTGTAACACCTAGGATAAGGGGGCGCGCCATACCTTCATGCTGATGTCTCGGTCCGGACTGCACCTCTCTTCTGCCCACGGGGCCCTGCAGCCCCTCGTTGGCTTGTCGCCGCAAGATCGGCCTCCCGTTTCTGGGAGGCCGGGATTAGCCCTGGGTAATCAGCCATAATGGCCACCAAGACGTTGTCCTTGCTCAATTGATGGAACACTCCATCAATCAGCTCCACCGAAAAGTCCGGATCCTCTTAAGAGTCCGGGTTGAGGGACCGTCCTGGGTCCTCGGGTTGTGGAGGAGGGCTGCTTATTTCTTTAACAGCCTGGCGCAGTTCCTGCGTTGAAATCACTAGATTGAATATTTAACAATGGGGATATAAAACGGATGGGCAAGATGTGACCACTCACCCAGCTTGGAGGATTGTACATGGAAAATCCACCCTTTGGGTCGACGCGGAGAAAATCCTCCTCTTCTCCCTTGTACAAAGCGGACGAGGTCTTTATTAGAGCCGCAGCCGAATCCGGCCCCTTACGGCCGTAGCGGGTGGTGTCGTCCTCCCCGTTGAAGTCCCACATGGGGTGGCCTCTATACTGTAGTGGCTGCACCCCTCGCATGATGCATGCGGCCATGACCCCGATCATGGTCAGTCCGGAATGAGCTAACAATCTTATCCGGCCCATCAGGTAAATAACGTCCCTGTCACTTTCCCTCTGAGGGCTCCGTGGATGCCAGCTTAGGCGTTTCTTTAAGGAAGCACTGTCGAATTCAAGGAGGCCATTTCGGACAGGATCCGGCAGCGGGACGTCTTCTATATAAAACCATTCCGAGGGCCAGTCTTCGGACGCCTTCTTTGGGGTTCCGGACAGATATCCGGTCCCGGCGATGCGCCACACTTTGGCTCCGCCCACTTGATACATTGACCCCTTCTTGGAACGGGGCACGAGGCAGAATAGCTCTTTCCATAGCCCGAAATGAGCCTCAACACCCAAGAACAGCTCGTAGAGGGCTACAAAGCCCGCGATATGCAATACAGAGGCAGGCGTGAGATTATGTAGTTGGAGGCCGTAGAACTCCAGCAGCCCCCGGAGAAATGGATGGATTGGAAATCCGAGCCCCTTATTGAATAAGGGACGAGGCACACCCGCTCTCCTTTGGAGGGATTAGGGGCACTCTCTGCTTGCTCTCCGCCGTTATAGACGGCAAGACCGGCTCGAACCGGGACCATATAGGCCGGGGGGAGAAATCCCTTGGTCTGGAGTTGCGATGGCTGGCCATGGTGGAGTGGACCTTTGTCGGATGCGCTCTGATGAACACTCGCGAAGGGGAGAAGGTGTGGTTTGGATCTAAATCCTCATCCCCTTAAATAGGGCAGCTCATTTACGCGGCTAGGGGTGTGGATGTAAAAACACTCAGACTTTTCATATTCGTTTGACACGTGGGAAGCGGCCATTATTGGGCGTAGAAGCCAAGGAGCGCAACATCTACAAGAAACCGGACTTTATTCAACAGGTACACGGAATTTGGGGGAGAACCCGCCTTGCAATGCCGAAAACAATCTGCGCGCCGGACTCATTGCCATTGAAGCCTGGTTCGGGGGCTACTGAGGGAGTCCTGGATAAGGGGGTGTTCGGATAGCCGGACTATACCTTCAGCCGGACTCTTGGACTATGAAGATACAAGATTGAAGACTTCGTCCCGTGTCCGGAAGGGACTTTCCTTGGCGTGGAAGGCAAGCTTGGCGATACGGATATGCAGATCTCCTACCATTGTAACCGACTTTGTGTAACCCTAACCCTCTCCGGTGTCTATATAAACCGGAGGGTTTTAGTCCGTAGGACAACATACACAACAACAATCATACCATAGGCTAGCTTCTAGGGTTTAGCCTCTCCGATCTCGTGGTAGATCTACTCTTGTACTACCCATATCATCAATATTAATCAAGCAGGACGTAGGGTTTTACCTCCATCGAGAGGGCCCGAACCTGGGTAAAACTTCGTGTCCCTTGCCTCCTGTTACCATCCAGCCTAGACGCACAGTTCGGGACCCCCTACCCGAGATCCGCCGGTTTTGACACCGACAGTACTCCTTTTAATCCGACTGCTTTACTGCTTGCAAGTTAATCCTGTCCAGTCGACTCACTAACTCTTTGACTACAGAATTCTGCCAAAACTTTGACGAGGAAACTGGACGGATCGAGATGGGTTTAGACCCTATCGTTTCTCCGGTCGGCGACGAGGATGCCATGAATGTGCTTCGACTGGAATCCCGTGTCGCCAGCATCACAAGTTACCTCGCTTGTCTGAAGGTGGCAGTTTCACGGATCGACTCATCACTCTGGCCAAGGGCAGCACTTCAAAATGACCTCGAATCTCTGATGACTCGGCTCAATGAGATTCCTGGTTGAGTGCTAGAGTGGAAGAAGTCCTCTGCCCGGTGTGGTGCCGATGTGGCATTGTCCTTGGTAAGGGTCCACTGCAATGAAGCTCGAGAAGACAAGCTGGCGGCGATCAAGGTCGCCAACACCAAAAGGCACGACTTCCAGTCCTTTATGGAGACTTTCATCACTGCTGCCACTCGGATCGCAGATGGAATCGACTTGGATGAAATCGCCGAACCCGCCAGCCCTCCTCCTGCCGAGTGAACAAACTATGAGATTTAAACCTGTCTTAAATTTGCCTCGGAATGTCGAGCAGTTGTTGTAACCATTAAACTCCTTCGGGTTTGATGCTCGAATACTTTTGATTTGTCGGTTGGAACTTTAGGATTTATCTGAACTGCTTTTGAGTATGCTTGCGATTGCTTTTGGAATATGCTCCCTATTTGGAATGACCTTCGTATTTGAGATGTAACCTTGAAATGGAGACTTCAACCGAACTGCGCTTTGTCGTCTTTGCGGACAAGGATGGAGCACATGTTGTATCTATGGCGTAGCTCGAAGGAGAAGGTTGTAGTCGACATGCGCCTCGTCATCCTTGCAGACAAGGATGGAGCGTACGTTGTATTTGTGGCGTAGCTCGAAGAAGAAGGTTGCAGTCGACCTGCGCCTCGTCGTCCTTGCGGACAAGAATGGAGCGCACGTTGTATTTGTGGCGTAGCTCAGAGAAGAGGGTCACGGTCGACCTGCACCTCGTCGCCCTTGCAGGTAGGGATGGAGTGTATGTTGTACTTGAGGTGCAACTCCTAGGGAAAGGATTGTAGTCGACCTACACTTCGTCGTCCTTGCAGATGAGGGCAGATTTTAAACCTTAGGCGAGTACTGGACTGCAGCTGAGCCTCCGAGTGGGAGTGCTCACCACTCGGTAGAATTTACAAACTTAGGCGAGCACTGGACTGCAGCTAAGCCGCTGAGTGGGAGGGTTGCTCACCACTCGGTAGGATTTTACAAACTTAGGCGAGTACTGGACTGCAGCTAAGCCCCCGAGTGGGAGGATCGCTCACCACTCGGTAGGAGTTTTTAAACTTAGGTGAGTACTGGATTGCAGCTAAGCCCCCGAGTGGGAGGGTTGCTCACCACTCGGTAGGATTTTTTAAACTTAGGCGAGCACTGGACTGCAACTAAGCCTACGAGTGAGAGGGTTGCTCACCACTCGGTAGGATTTTTTGAACTTAGGCGAGTACTGGACTGCAGCTAAGCCCCTGAGTGGGAGGATTGCTCACCACTCAGTAGGATTTTTTAAACTTAGGCAAGTACTGGACTGCAGCTAAGCCCACGAGTGAGAGGGTTGCTCACCACTCGGTAGGATTTTTTGAACTTAGGCAAGTACTGGACTGCAGCTAAGCCTCCGAGTGGGAGGATTGCTCACCACTCGGTAGGATTTTACAAACTTAGGCGAGTACTGGACTACAGCTAGGCCCCCGAGTGGGAGGATTGCTCACCACTCGGTAGGATTTTTTAAACATAGGTGAGTACTGGACTGCAGCTAAGCCCCCGAGTGGGAGGATTGCTCACCACTCGGTAGGATTTTTTAAACTTAGGCGAGTACTGGTATAACACCCTCGATGCGACTATATCTCCCACGTGTCGAGGCACGACTTAGAGGCATAATCGCATTGAAGGCATATGTCGCAAGTGAGGTAATCTTCACACAACCCATGTAATACAATAGGGGAAAGAGATACATAGTTGTCTTACAATCGCCACTTCACACAATTACATGAATAAACATCAATCAGATACACTCATGGTCCGACTACGGAACCAAAATAAAGAAGAACCCCAAATGCGACAAAGGTCCCCGATCGACCCCAACTGGGCACCACTACTGATCGACTAGAACGAAACAACACAAAGGACAAGATCTTCATCGAGCTCCTCCTGAGCTGGGTTGCGTCATCTGCACGGACTCATTGGCACCTGCAAGCTGGTTTTGGAAGTATCTGTGAGCCACAGGGACTCAGCAATCTCGCACCCTCGCGATCAAGACTATTTAAGCTTATGGGTAAGGTAAAGGTGTGAGGTGGAGCTGCAGCAAGCGACTAGCATATATGGTGGCTGACATACGCAAATGAGAGCGAGAAGGGAAGGCAAAGCACGGTTGGTAAAAGTATGATCAAGAAGTGATCCTAAAACAACCTACGTCAAGCATAACTCCAACAACCGTGTTCACTTCCCGGACTCCGCCGGAAAGAGACCATCACGGTTACACACACGGTTGATTCATTTTAATTAAGGTCAAGTTTAGGTTTTCTACAACCGGACGTTAAACAATTCCCATCTGCCCATAACCGCGGGCACGGCTTTCGAAAGTTCAAATCCCTGCAGGAGAGTCCCAACTTAGCCCATGACAAGCTCTCACGGTCAACGAAGGAATAGACCTCCACCCAAGACACACCGATCAGACTCGGTATCCCGGTACAACAAGACGATTCGACAGGTTAAAACAAGTCCAGCAACACCGCCCGAACGTGCCGACAAATCCCGATAGGAGCTGCACATATCTCTTTCTCAGGGCACACTCAGATGAGACTAGCTACGAGTAAAACCAACCCTCAAGTTTCCCCGAGGTGGCCCCGCAGGCAGCTCAGTTCGGACCAACACTCAGAGGAGCACTGGCCCGTGGGGGGTTTAAAATAATGATGACCCTTGGGCGCGCGACCCCCAAGGGAAAAGAAAAGGCTAGGTGGCAAATGGTAAAACCAATGTTGGGCATTGCTGGAAAAGCTTTACTTAAGGCGAACTGTCAAGGGGTTCCCATTATAGCCCAACCGCGTAAGGGACGCAAAATCCGGGAACATAACACCGATATGACGGAAACTAGGGTGGCAAGAGTGGAACAAAACACCAGGCATAAGGTCGAGCCTTCCACCCTTTACCAAGTATATAGATGCATTAATTAAATAAGATATATAGTGATATCCCAACAAGTAAACATGTCCCAACAAGGAACGACATCTCCATGTTCCAACAAGGAACAAACTTCAATCTTCACCTTCAACTAACAACGCTATAAGAGGGGCTGAGCAAAGCGGTAACATAGCCAATCAAAGGTTTGCTAGGACATGGTGGGTTAGAGGTTTGACATGGCAATTGGGAGGCTGACAAGCAAAAGGTAGGCATCGTAGCATTGGCATAGCAAAAGAGCGAGCATCTAGCATAGCAAAGATAGTAGTGATTTCGAGGGTATGATCATCTTGCCTGAAATCCCGCAAGGAAGAAGAACGAGTCCATGATGAAGACAAACGGACGTAGCCGAACGGTTCCTCACAACACGACGTTACCGGAACCAACCTGAAGAAGCAACACCGGAAAAGAAGCACACAACATAGTAAACAACCACCACATAAACATGGCACGATGCAACAACAAGTATGATGCATGTCCGGTTTAAAGTATGCATGGCATGGCAAAGTGCACAAGCAATCCTACAAATTAAGTGGAGCTCAATATGCAACGGGATGCATATTGACAAAACACCACATCAATTATTTAGTTCTCTCTCGTTTATGTACCCCAACAATATTAAATGTTGCTTAGCATGGCAAGAGGTGAAGCACAACAAAACTACCTATCTAGGCAAGTTTAAATGAGGCCGGAAGCAACGAACAACAATTCCGGAAATCCTCATACGCATAATTTAAGGTTTGGTACTGTTCTGCCCTAAACAACATTTTAGAGTTGTTAAACATGCAAAGAGATGCCATCATGTTAAACTAGGCATTTTTCTACCCCATTTACATATAAAGTTTATTAAATTCAGAGCTACGGTTAAATTAGGAGCAAATTAATGCAAACAACATTTTAAATATTTTAAACATGGATGAAAGTTGGATATTATTAATCTACACAAAATTCTGAACAAGTTTCATATATAAATCATTTTAATCCGATGCACGGTTAGTGAGTTATTAAATGCATGAACATGAGGGTCTAATCTGTAAAACTGGCAATCTCTGGATAATAGACAAATTCGCAGCAGGGGAAAAAAACCACATCAGGCCGAATCTAAAAATTCCCACTGGGCGCTTGGCTGCTCACCTAGCTGGGCCAGGCCCAGTTCGGTGGGAGGAGGCCGGGCAGGCAGGCTGGGTGAGAAGGCCTGCTGGGCCTTGTGATCTGGCACGGAAGGCCGAGCGAGGCTGGGTCAACGGGTGCCGGAGCTCTCTGCTCGAACCAGGAGCACGGCGGCGCGGCAACGGCATCCAGCGAGGCATGTGAAGACCAGGAACGGCGAGGCATGAGGGAATGGATCCGGTCCATCCGGATCCGGCAGCGGACGGCGCGGGCAAGGGGACCGATGGCAAGCTCGATGGCGGCGGCGTGGTTTCCATGGCCATGGCGGCTCTGCAGGGGGGAAGGAGAGAGAGATGTGAGGCCTGCGAGAGAGAGGAGAAAAAGAAGGGGCGCGGTGGCGCGCTACTCACCAGTGGCGAGGAAACGGCGTGGCCGGGTTCTGGCGAGGCAGCGGCGATGCTCGGCGCGGCAACCGCTGCTCGGGAGCCACGTGACGCGAGCAGGGAGGCGATAGAATGGGCGGCGCTGCAGGATGGGCGCCTCAGGCCCGTGCGCGGTGGAGACGAGGCGCGGGACACATGGCGCGTCTGGAGTGGCTGGGGCGGCTGAATCTGGTGACGTGTCGCGCTCCCATTGGTCGGAGTGAGGTGGCGCGCGGGGGCGGACATGTCTGGTGTAGCGCGGACGCGTCCGGTGGCGCGGGGAGGAGTGGATCTAGGGTTTAGATTGCGAAATGAGCCGAAATTTCGGGGAGGGGTGCTCTTTTATAGGTAGAGGGAGCTAGGAGAGTCCAAATGAGGTGTGGTTTTCGGCCACGCGATCGTGATCGAACGACCGAGATGATGGAGCAGAGTTAGGTGGGTTTTGGGCCAAAATGGAAGGGTGTTGGGCTGCAACACACACGAGGCCTTTTCGGTCCCTCGGTTAACCGTTGGAGTATCAAACGAAGTCCAAATGGTACGAAACTTGACAGGCGGTCTACCGGTAGTAAACCAAGGCCGCTTGGCAAGACTCGGTCCAATCCGGAAATGTTTAATCCCCACACACGAAAGAAAGGTAGAATTGACCACCGGAGGAGAACGAAGCGCCGGAATGCAAAACGGACAACGGGGAAAATGCTCGAATGCATGAGATGAACACGTATGCAAATGCAATGCACATGATGACATGATATGCAATGCATGACATGCAAGCAATGACAAGGCAAACAACAGCGAATAACTGAACAAGACCTGGCACATCGGTCTCGGGGCGTTACAACACTCCACCACTACGAGAGGATCTCGTCCCGAGATCTAGAATGGCACCGGAGGGACAAACGGAAGAGAAAGAGAAGAGGTAAAATTAAGTTGCTTCTTTGACAAACGAGTGAAACCACGAATCTTGAGAGGTTGACCAAATTCGACAAAAGAATACAAGAAGGAGAACAAAGTCGAAAGCACTCCGTTAGAAAAGGGGAACAAAGAGCATTGCGAAACCTTGAGGTTGAAAGGAAGATATATATAGAAAAACACTCCGGTTAAGGAAGGGGATCAAGGAAAACCAAAATTCAGGCAGCACTCCGATTTAAAAGAGATGAAAACCTTGGTAAAATGAAAGAGCTTGAGCAAAAGGGGACACAACACTCCGGTTAGAAGGATAAGCACGAAAGAAACAAGGTCCTGACAAAAACAAAAGAAAGGTTGAAGATAGCCACATCACAATGCCTCCGGAACGAAGGGAAACAATCTCTTGATAGAGCACGGTTACAACAAATGCTAGAACGGAGTTGTTGAAAACCAACAACGAAAAGAATAAGCTTGATATGGTCTTATGGAATACATCTCAAATTATGAGGTGACATCCTGCCACTCACGGGCAGCAGAATTGGATTGATATGAACAAGGAGACGAGAAACTTATCACCGGAAGGATAGATGAATAACTTGGGTCATTTATAAACAACATAGATAGCAACAAGCCATAGGGAAGGCTTTAGGTGAAATATAACCCAAGCTAATTCCAATGAATAGGTTGATGGATTTAAAATACCTCATTCTTAATAACATGTGAAACATGAACTCAAATTATCAAGAATGACATAATACCACCTCCAATGATACGGTAGAAAGATTTGCACTCCGGATAGCAATATGAAGAAAGCTTGAATTTCTTAGAAAAAATCTCGATGAAAAACTTGGAGAAGAAATAACATCCTTTATGAACCATCATGTAGAACCTTCATGAAGAACTCCGGTAACAAAAGGATGACCAAACGAAAAGAGAGAGAAGTTGAAAATACAAGGTGAATCCTTGCAATGATTTAGATGGATCTCTGTGATAATTAGAGCTTGGAACTCCGGGAAAGAAAGATGAGCACTTGAAACCACGAATAAGTATGACGAGCCACTCCGGAAAACAGGAATTGAATACACTCGATGAAACAAGAATAAGAATTACATTATGTTTATGCTTCACCAATTAAATTGATGACAATCAATGGATTTGGCATACTACTTATTCTCGTTGAAAGGATTAAGATAGATATAGCGCAAACTTGAGAAGGTCTTCAACGAACCACCGGAAGGATTGAAAACAACGAATAATTGATATGAAAACGAATGACGAGAGCTCTTGAACGAACCACCGTAAGAATTGAAAATGAACGAAGAAAAGATAAAGAAACACCGGGAAGAATTAGCAAATGAACGAAGAAGCTTGAGGGGATTTAGTTACATGAGAACGAAGAGATCAAGAACTGATTAGAGGATAATTGATCGATGCACCGGTAAGATTAGGAGAACGATAACTGAAAGCTGGGAATGAATAATTATGAGATGATGGGCTCCGGAGAATCAAACTAAAAATACTCTGAATTACTCCGGATGGGTGAAAAGAATATCTCACAATCACAAATAATTATGAGAGGATGGCAACAAGCTAGAATCACGGATCTTGAAGAGAATGGAGCAAGATATGGGGGTAAAAATCTTCTTCGGTCTTCAAATGATGAGAAAGACGACGAGAAACACCACCTTGAATTATTGAGACACTCCGGAATAAAGAAGAATAGAAAAGTTGAACCAATGATGAAAAGAAATGAAAGATCTTGGAGAAAGACATTTAACTGATGATAATTCATTCTTACGTCAAACTTCGAAATGGATTTGAGAATAACTCCGGTAGAAATTAGAAGAGTTGGGTAAGATCCTGGGAAAAGACCTGTGGGTTAGGGCCCACTCAAAAGAAACACCGTTGAAAAGATTTAAAAGAGAGGTTGCACCGGTTGAATTAAATGACTTGAATGAGATAACAACCTCGAGATATCTTCAGCACTCCGAAACAAATGGATAGCGAGGAGTGGATGATTAAGAGGTGCACCGGCATGAGAAAGCATTGAAATGAGGAAGGGTATGATCAACAAAGCTTGACTTGAAACCACCGGAGAAGAAAAAGAATGGATAATGATGAACTAGAAGCTCCGTTAAAAATCTTCATGAGAATCACCGGATAAGAACATGAAGAAAAAGAATGGAGAGGCTTCATATGAATAAAAGGATACTTGATTAAGAAATCTGAGTCCTTAAAGAAAAACAAGGGAGGGAGGGCGGGAAAAACAAAGGCAACTTGGAGACGGATGAAACAAACACCGTTGAGAAGAATTGATAAATGATCTTGCCAATGTTGAAATGATCGGATCCACTTTGAGAGAAAACACGCCGGTTGAAAAGGATTGACAACACAATCTCGATTATCATGAAGGATAAGTATTCGCATAGGAATATGAGAACACCATTTGGGGAAGGTATGGAATCAACATTTGACTTCAAAGCAACTCGAATACCACATCTCAAAACAAAACAAAGGATTGGCTTGCAAAATAAGCCGGAACAAACATATGATTGAGATTTCGTCCGAAGTTTTCGTGGTGGGGCCTACACGGGCTCGATTGTACAGCACCATCATGTACAAGGCAGTGCACATGACATACGAAGCGTCCCCGAGTCAGCATAGCCAAGGACTCTTTAAGACACAATGAGGCCACTGTAAAACCGACCGTGAATAGGCGGACCACTAGACGTCGAACCCCAATTTCATATCATACATCCGTTGGAAAGATATCCAAAGAGCTACTTGAATTCCCACCTATGAAACTCCCGAAATTTTCCGGCTATGCAATCAGGTGTTGGGGATACAGGGGAAGCATAATATCTCACCCAAACTAGCAATACCTACATCCAACTGTATCCATCCTTCAACAAATAACCAAGAAACCTTCGGAAACCATCTACCTCAACCTTCGAAAAGCATCCGTTATACAAGTTATGGCGATACTCCCGAACTCCCGCCCCAGTACTGGGTGGCGTCGAGGTTATCTCACCAACGAACTGCATAAAAGAGATTTTCGATGTCGGCGAACATATCTCAAGTATTTCAGAATTGCAACGATAAAATTATGATGACAACACCTTAGAGCTCAACTCCCCGGGACACTTCCACTAAACCCCTAACAGGAGGCACCAAGACAGTATTCTCATCATAAGCCATCGGAACGATTCCAAGATACTCGCGTGATCCTAATTTTTTTTTTGTGAAATTTGACAAGAGAAGAGTCAAAACTCTACGTCAGGATGCCTTACCAGAGCGATGAGGAGACTAGGAAGTAAACAGAATTCCTAAGCTCTCTGATATATAATTCCTAAATGACTCAAAACATTTTTCTAGACACAACTCGGCTGCTAAAAACGATCAAGCAATGGGGCTCCTAAGGTCGGGGAAGGCTCTGATTACCAACTTGTAACACCCTCGATGCGACTATATCTCCCATGTGTCGAGGCACGACTTAGAGGCATAATCGCATTGAAGGCATATGTCGCAAGTGAGGTAATCTTCACACAACCCATGTAATACAATAGGGGAAAGAGATACATAGTTGGCTTACAATCGCCACTTCACACAATTACATGAATAAACATCAATCAGATACACTCATGGTCCGACTACGGAACCAAAATAAAGAAGAACCCCAAATGCGACAAAGGTCCCCGGTCGACCCCAACTGGGCACCATTACTGATCGACAAGAACGAAACAACACAAAGGACAAGATCTTCATCGAGCTCCTCCAGAGCTGGGTTGTGTCATCTGCATGGACTCATCGGCACCTGCAAGCTGGTTTTGGAAGTATCTGTGAGCCACAGGGACTCAGCAATCTTGCACCCTCGCGATCAAGACTATTTAAGCTTATGGGTAAGGTAAAGGTGTGAGGTGGAGCTGCAGCAAGCGACTAGCATATATGGTGGCTAACATACGCAAATAAGAGCGAGAAGGGAAGGCAAAGCACGGTCGGTAAAAGTATGATCAAGAAGTGATCCTAAAACAACCTACGTCAAGCATAACTCCAACAACCGTGTTCACTTCCCGGACTCCGCCGGAAAGAGACCATCATGGTTACACACACGGTTGATTCATTTTAATTAAGGTCAAGTTTAGGTTTTCTACAACCGGACGTTAACAAATTCCCATCTGCCCATAACCGCGGGCACGACTTTTGAAAGTTCAAATCCCTGCAGGGGAGTCCCAACTTAGCCCATGACAAGCTCTCACAGTCAACGAAGGAATAGACCTCCACCCAAGACACACCGATCAGACTCGGTATCCCGGTACAATAAGACGATTCGACAGGTTAAAACAAGTCCAGCAACACCGCCCGAACGTGCCGGCAAATCCCGATAGGAGCTGCACATATCTCTTTCTCAGGGCACACTCAGATGAGACTAGCTACGAGTAAAACCAACCCTTAAGTTTCCCCGAGGTGGCCCCGCAGGCAGCTTAGTTCGGACCAACACTCAGAGGAGCACTGGCCCGTGGGGGGTTTAAAATAATGATGACCCTTGGGCGCGCGACCCCCAAGGGAAAAGAAAAGGCTAGGTGGCAAATGGTAAAACCAATGTTGGGCATTGCTGGAAAAGCTTTACTTAAGGAGAACTGTCAAGGGGTTCCCATTATAGCCCAACCGCGTAAGGGACGCAAAATCCGGGAACATAACACCGATATGACGGAAACTAGGGCGGCAAGAGTGGAACAAAACACCAGGCATAATGCCGAGCCTTCCACCCTTTACCAAGTATATAGATGCATTAATTAAATAAGATATATAGTGAAATCCCAACACGTAAACATGTCCCAACAAGGAACGATATCTCCATGTTCCAACAAGGAACAAACTTCAATCTTCACCTGCAACTAACAACGCTATAAGAGGGGCTGAGCAAAGCGGTAACATAGCCAATCAACGGTTTGCTAGGACATGGTGGGTTAGAGGTTTGACATGGCAATTGGGAGGCTGACAAGAAAAAGGTAGGCATCGTAGCATTGGCATAGCAAAAGAGCGAGCATCTAGCATAGCAAAGATAGTAGTGATTTTGAGGGTATGATCATCTTGCCTGAAATCCCGCAAGGAAGAAGAACGAGTCCATGATGAAGACAAACGGATGTAGCCGAATGGTTCCTCACAACACGACGTTACCGGAACCAACCCGAAGAAGCAACACCGGAAAAGAAGCACACAACATAGTAAACAACCACCACATAAACATGGCAGATGCAACAACAAGTATGATGCATGTCCGGTTTAAAGTATGCATGGCATGGCAAAGTGCACAAGCAATCCTACAAATTAAGTGGAGCTCAATATGCAATGGGATGCATATTGACAAAACACCACATCAATTATTTAGTTCTCTCTCGTTTATGTACCCCAACAATATTAAATGTTGCTTAGCATGGCAAGAGGTGAAGCACAACAAAACTACCTATCTAGGCAAGTTTAAATGAGGCCGGAAGCAACGAACAACAATTCCGGAAATCCTCATACGCATAATTTAAGGTTTGGTACTGTTCTGCCCTAAACAACATTTTAGAGTTGTTAAACATGCAAAGAGATGCCATCATGTTAAACTAGGCATTTTTCTACCCCATTTACATATAAAGTTTATTAAATTCGGAGCTACGGTTATTTAGTTATGAATTAAATCATTTTAACATGGCATAGGAGCAAATTAATGCAAACAACATTTTAAATATTTTAAACATGGATGAAAGTTGGATATTATTAATCTACACAAAATTCTGAACAAGTTTCATATATAAATCATTTTAATCCGATGCACGGTTAGTGAGTTATTAAATGCATGAACATGAGGGTCTAATCTGTAAAACTGGCAATCTCTGGATAATAGACAAATTTGCAGCAGGAAAAAAAACCACATCAGGCCGAATCTAAAAATTCCCACAAGGCGCCTGGCTGCTCACCTAGCTGGGCCAGGCCCAGTTCGGTGGGAGGAGGCCGGGCAGGCAGGCTGGGTGAGAAGGCCTGCTGGGCCTTGCGATCTGGCACGGAAGGCCGAGCGAGGCTGGGTCAACGGGTGCCGGAGCTCTCTGCTCGAACCAGGAGCACGGCGGCACGGCAACGGCATCCAGCGAGGCATGTGAAGACCAGGAACGGCGAGGCATGAGGGAATGGATCCGGTCCATCCGGATCCGGCAGCGGACGGCGCGGGCAAGGGGATCGATGGCAAGCTCGACGGCGGCAGCGTGGTTTCCATGGCCATGGCGGCTCTGCAGGGGGGAAGGAGAGAGAGATGTGAGGCCTGCGAGAGAGAGGAGAAAAAGAAGGGGCGCGGTGGCGCGCTACTCACCGGTGGCGAGGAAACGGCGTGGCGGGGTTCTGGCGAGGCAGCGGCGATGCTCGGCGCGGGAACCGCTGCTCGGGAGCCACGTGACGCGAGCAGAGAGGCGATAGAATGGGCGGTGCTACAGGATGGGCGCCTCAGGCCCGTGCGTGGTGGAGACGAGGCGCGGGACACATGGCGCGTCTGGAGTGGCTGGGGCGGCTGAATCTGGTGACGTGTCGCGCTCCCATTGGTCAGAGTGAGGTGGCGCGCGGGGGCGGACATGTCTGGTGCAGCGCGGACGCGTCCGGTGGCGCGGGGAGGAGTGGATCTAGGGTTTAGACTGCGAAATGATCCGAAATTTCGGGGAGGGGTGCTCTTTTATAGGTAGAGGGAGCTAGGAGAGTCCAAATGAGGTGCGGTTTTCGGCCACGCGATCGTGATCGAACGACCGAGATGATGGAGCAGAGTTAGGTGGGTTTTGGGCCAAATTGGAAGGGTGTTGGGCTGCAACACACACGAGGCCTTTTCGGTCCCTCGGTTAACCGTTGGAGTATCAAACGAAGTCCAAATGGTACGAAACTTGATAGGCGGTCTACCGGTAGTAAACCAAGGCCGCTTGGCAAGACTCGGTCCAATCCGGAAATTTTTAATCCCCACACACGAAAGAAAGGTAGAATTGACCACCGGAGGAGAACGAAGCGCCGGAATGCAAAACGGACAACGGGGAAAATGCTCGAATGCATGAGATGAACACGTATGCAAATGCAAGGCACATGATGACATGATATGCAATGCATGACACGCAAGCAATGACAAGGCAAACAACAGCGAATAACTGAACGACACCTGGCCCATCGGTCTCGGGGCATTACAACTGGACTGCAGCTAAGCCCCCGAGTGGGAGACTGGCTCACCACTCGGTAGGATTTTACAAACTTAGGCGAGTACTGGACTACAGCTAAGCCTCCGAGTGGGAGGCTGGCTCACCGCTCGGTAGGATTTTGAAAACTTAGGCGAAACGGGTTCGCAGCTAAGCCTCTGAGTGAGAGGCTTGCTCACCACTCGGTAGGATTTTCTTTCGAACTTAGGCGAAACAGATTCGCAGCTAAGTCACCCACTCGGGGTTTTCAGACGTAAACAAAAGCAACAACAACCATGCCAGAGGACTATAAAGCTCTTGTCTTTGATAAACAAATTACAAAGGTATTTCTTATTACATTTTATTCGAACGAGTACTTAAGTATAAAAGGGGCGGAGCAGCTCCGCGTTCCAAGCCCGTGGCTCGTCCTTCTTATGCTTGACACTGTAAAGGTGGTATGCTCCATTGTGGAGCACTCTGGTGACAATGAAGGGACCTTCCCAAGCTGGTGCGAGCTTGTGTGGTTTCTGTTGCTCCACTCGAAGAACCAAGTCTCCCTCTTGAAAGGCTCGACCCTTCACGTGTCTAGCATGGAATATACGCAAGTCTTGTTGATAAATGGTCGACCGGATCAAGGCCATCTCTCTTTCCTCCTCTAGGAGGTCTACTGCGTCTTGCCGAGCTTGTTCTGCTTCATCTTCAGAGAAGATCTCAACTCGTGGTGCATTATGAAGCAAGTCACTCGGTAGAACAGCTTCAGCTCCATAGACCAAGAAGAATGGAGTTCGTCCAGTCTACCGATTAGGAGTTGTCCTCAATCCCCAGAGAACTGATGGAAGTTCATCAACCCAGGCGCCTGCTGCGTGCTTGAGATCTTGCATCTGTCGGGGTTTCAGCCCTTTGAGAATCAGGCCATTTGCTCTTTCTGCTTGTCCATTCGACTGGGGATGGGCGACTGAAGCATAGTCGACTCGTGCGCCTTGTGAGGCGCAGAAGGTTCTGAACTCATCAGAATCAAAGTTCGATCTGTTGTCAGTGATGATGCTGTGCGGAACCCCATATCTGAAAATCAACTCTCTGATGAAGCTGACAGCAGTACTAGCTTCAAGATTCTTAATAGGCTTGGCTTCGATCCATTTGGTAAACTTGTCGATTGCTACAAGCACATGAGTGAAGCCGCTCCTACCAGTCCTCAGTGGACCAACCATGTCCAATCCCCAAACAGTAAAGGGCCAGACGAGTGGGATGGTCTTCAGGGCTGATGCAGGTTTGTGCGATATATTGGAGTAGAACTGGCAGCCTTCACATCCGTCGACTATATCTTTCGCCATTTCATTTGCTCGTGGCCAATAAAATCCAGCTCGGTATGCTTTAGCCACAATGGTCTGAGAGGATGCATGGTGACCACAGGTCCCCGAATGGATGTCGTGGAGGATCACTCGGCCTTCTTCTGGTGTCATGCATTTCTGGCTGACCCCAGTTGCACTTTCTCTGAACAGTTGACCTCTTATTATAGTATAGGCCTTGGATCGACGGACGATCTGTCGAGCCTCTTCTTCATCCTCTGGGAGCTCTTTCCTAAGGATATATGCAATGTATGGCACTGTCCAGTCAGGAGTGATGACCAACACCTCCATGATTAAGTCGACCACGGCTGGGACCTCGACTTCAGTCGGATCGGTGGCACTCCTAGGCTGCGGGGGCTCTTCAGCGAAGGGATCTTCTTGAACTAAAGGTGCATGAATGTGCTCCAGGAACACGTTGCTGGGAATAGCTTCTCTCTTGGAGCCTATCTTTGCTAAACCATCAGTTGCTTGATTTTTCAGTCGGGGTACATGATGGAGCTCTAACCCCTCAAACTTCTTTTCCAACTTCCTCACCGCGTTGCAGTAACCAGTCATGGCTGGGCTTCTGACGTCCCACTCCTTCATCACTTGATTGACTACCAAATCTGAGTTGCCATAGACCATGAGGCGACGGACGCCGAGTGAAATGGCCATATGCAACCCATACAAGAGTGCTTCATATTCTGCTTCGTTATTGGAGGAATCAAAGTGAATCTGGAGGACATATCTGAGCTTGTCTCCTTGGGGGGATACCAGTACCACCCCAGCACCAGAACCATTCAGCATCTTGGAACCATCAAAGAACATGGTCCAATGCTCCAAGTGAACTTGAGTCGGCAGTTGTTGTTCAATCCACTCGGCGAGGAAATCTGCTATTGATTGGGACTTGATAGCTTTCTTTACCTCGAACTTGATATCTAAGGGAAGGAGTTCAATCGCCCACTTTGCCACTTGACCAGTTGCATCTCTATTGTTCAGAATCTCTGATAATGGAGCGTCGCTGACGACTGTAATGGAGTGATCAGAGAAGTAATGTGCAACCTTCTTCGTGGTCATATAAATCCCATAAACAAGCTTCTGATAATGTGGATATCTTTGCTTTGATGGAGTCAAAACTTCAGAGACATAGTATACTGGGCGCTGAACTTTGTAAGCTTTTCCTTCTTCTTCCCGCTCGACCGTAAGTACTGTACTGACGACTTGTCCAGTGGCTGCAATGTAAAGCAGTAAAGGCTCTTTGCTGATTGGAGCAGCAAGCACCGGCTGGGTGGAAAGCAGGGCTTTGAGCTCTGCAAATGCTGCGTCAGCTTCAGGAGTCCACTCGAACTTATCTGACTTCTTCATCAGTTGGTAAAGAGGCAATGCCTTTTCACCGAGGCGAGAAATGAATCAACTTAGGGTGGCCAAACAACCAGTAAGCTTCTGGACATCATGCACACGCACAGGGCGTTTCATCCTGAGTATGGCACCCACTTTCTCTGGGTTAGCGTCGATCCCCCGTTCGGAAACGAGAAAATCGAGTAATTTTCCGCCTGGGACTCCAAACGTGCACTTTGATGGATTAAGCTTGATATCATACCTTCTGAGGGTGGCAAAGGTTTCAGCAAGGTCAGCCAGTAGGTCGGAACCTTTTCATGACTTGACCATAATGTCGTCCATGTATGCTTCCACATTTCGACTGATTTGAGTGACCAGACACTTCTGGATCATCCTCATGAATGTGGCTCCGGCATTCTTCAAACTGAATGGCATAGTGACATAACAGAAGAACCCAAATGGGGTGATGAAAGCTGTTTTTATCTCATCCGGTCCGTACAGACGGATCTGATGATACCCGGAATAAGCGTCCAAAAAGGACAAACGCTCACACCCCGCAGTCGAGTCGACTATTTGGTCGATGCGAGGGAGAGGAAAGTGATCTTTCGGGCAGGCTCGATTGATATGTTTGAATTCGATGCACATGCGAAGTGAGTCGTCCTTCTTTGAGACCATGACAACATTAGCTAATCACTCGGAGTGGTAAATCTCTCGGATAAACTCAGCTGCTAGAAGTCGAACCACTTCTTCACCGATTGCCTTCCTCTTCTGTACGGCGGACCGTCGAAGATGTTCTTTGACCGGTTTCACCTTTGGGTCAACTCACAAATGATGCTTAGCCACCCCCTGGGAACACCTGGCATGTCAGAAGGTTTCCATGCAAAGATGTCCTAGTTCTCACGGAGGAACTGGATGAGCGCTTCTTCCTATTTAGAGTCGAGTGTTGTTGAAATGTGAGTCGGAGCAGCATTGGGATCCGTTGGATGAATATGAATCGGCTTCGTTTCACCAGTCGACTGGAATGCTGAATCAGTGGCAGGCTTCTTAGCTCACAACAAATCACACGGATCTGCATTTTTTTGATACTCCTGCAACTCCACTACTGCCATCTGTGCATCGGCGATCTTTGAGCCCTTCTGGAAGCACTCTTCTGCCTTCTTTCGACTGCCAGTGATAGTGATCACCCCTTTAGGACCAGGCATCTTCAATTTTAGGTACACGTAACATGGTCGAGCCATAAAACGTGCATAAGCTGGCCTACCTAGAATAGCGTGATAAGCACTCTGGAAATCCATAACTTCAAATGTCAACTTTTCTTTGCGGAAATTCTTGAAATCACCGAACACTACATTGAGAGCGATCTGGCCGAGTGATGCAGACTTCTTGCCAGGAATGACTCCATGGAAACTCATATTACTTTCGCTGAGTCTGGACATCGGAATGCCCATTCCTTTCAACGTCTCTGCATATAGTATATTCAGACCACTGCCACCATCCATCAGAACCTTAGTCAATCGAGTGCCTTCGACTACTGGGTCTACCACCAGCGCTTGCCTCCTAGGGGTGGCTATGTGCGCTGGGTGATCGGACTGTTCGAATGTAATGGCAGTCTGAGACCACTTCAAATAACTGGGTGTCACCGGAGCGACCATGTTCACTTCTCTGTTGATGACTTTCAGTCGACTCTTACTCTCAACGTCAGCGAAAATCATTAGAGTGGAATTGACATGGGGGTACCATCATCGTCCTCCTCCTCATCCTCAACTTTGTCTGCTTCCTTCTCCTTTTCCTTGGGTTGTTTCTCTCAAAATTGCTGGATTAGGAGTCGACACTGTCGAGTGGTATGCTTTGGGTAAATGAAATTACCCTCTTCATCTTTCTTGGTGTGAATGTGGCATGGTAAATCCAGCACATCATTTCCATCTTGATCCTTTACTTTCTTGGGGTTCCACGGTCCTTTAGGTTTCCCCTTGAACTTCCCTTGAGTTACGGCCAAGGCTTCTCCAGGAGCAGCTGGCTCGGCTTTGCGCTTTTGCTTCCGACTGGAGTTCCCCCCTCCGGTTTCGTGGGCGACTGTTTTGTGCTTGCCACTCCGGAGTCGGTCTTCTTCTTCAGCATTGGCGTACTTGGTGGCAATCTCCATCATCCGAGTCAGAGTCATATCTCCTGTTCGACCGAATTTCAGATTCAACTCCCGATACTTAACGCCTTCTTTGAAGGCACAAACTGCTTGATGATCTGACACATTCTCCACTGTGTGGTGCAACGTGATCCATCTCTGGATATAATCTCTCCAAGTTTCATTCGGTTTCTGAACGCAACACTGTAGTTCTGTCAACCCTGCTGGCCGCTTGCAAGTAACCTTCAAATGTTCTGACAAATACTCGAGCAAGATCTTCCCAAGTATAAATACTACCAGGAGCTAACTGATTCAGCCACGCCCTGGCCGAGCCCTCTAGCATCAAAGGAAGGTGCTTCATGGCCACTTCATCATTGCCGCCACCGATTTGTACAGCCACTCGGTAATCCTCAAGCCAAGTGTCAGGCTTGGACTCACCAGTGAACTTATTGACTCTAGTCGCCAACCTGAAGTTGGGAAGAATCACTGCAGCCCTGATGGCTCTACTAAAGCACTCTGGGCCTGAGACATGCACTCTGCTGCTGGTTGGAAAATCTCTGTCGGGGCCTTCTCTGTGAGCTCTGTTTCTGTTGACCAGACCTTGAACGAGAATAGATCTCGCATCAAAGCCCAATTCCCTGGGGTCGACTGGAATCCTTCGCCCACCACTGTGAGGGCGTCTATCATCCTGATGCCGAGGCACGTATGATCCACTCCTTGGGGGAGGCGTGGGCACTCGACGATGATCATCGTGATCGAGTCGGTGATCATACTGCTCACGGTTTCTGTACCGATCTCGTCGGTCTCCACGTCCCTCACGCCTCGGGGGCGATTTTGGGCTATGAGCCAAATGTACTGTGTCTGCAACCATGGATCTGCTGTGAATCATATTCCGTGACTGAGATACTACTGTATTCTGCTCTCCCGCGGCTCGGAGCAAGGTCCGGATCTGCACCAAACCTCGACCAGCTTCTGACTGGGAAGGTTGAATTGACTCCGCTATTCGGGCCGCAACTGCGAGATTCTGGATTGGAGTTCGGTATACCTGAGTCGGAGGTGGAAAAAGTTGAGTCGACTCGATTCGGGAGCACGCTGCCGAGCACGCTCGTCGAGTGCGCGCTGGAGGTTATCCAGTCGAGTGCACTCAACCAAGTTGGCCAGGCGCGCCTCCTCCAAGGCCTGGGCCTCATGGGTTTCTCCAACGATGGGAGTGTGAAGTGCATCCATGTTCTGGCGACGAAGTTCCTCCCTCCTCTGCGAAGAGAGGGGTTCGGGTCGGTACTCTTCGCGGACACGCGACGGATCACCGCCACCATCGCCTCCGTCCTTGTGGGTGAAGCCAGGAGGACTACGTGGTCCATTGACCATCAAAACTTCCGCCGCGGGGTCGCTGCTGTCGCACTCGGATGCAGTCTCTACGGAGCTAGTTGACAGGTCGAACAGGCCGTAGAGAGTTTCGTCGGGCTCTATTGCCGCGACCTGGGGGGTGGCCGATTGGCGAGCCACCGCATGCCTCACCCACCGCTGAAGCCTCGACCGACCGGAACGTTTGCCCCGGCGGGCTGCAGGGAGGGAGGTCGGCACGGGAGCCGACCGATACTGAGTCGACGGCTGCCGTAGGAGGACGCCACAGACGCACGCGCGAAAGTGCGTTGCCCCGTGGACGGGGAGCACCTCGACGTCGAGTGGCGCTTCCTGGAGCCAAGCGGAGTCGTCGGCGATGAATACGAGTGCACCGAGATGGATCTCGTGGCCCTTGGCCAAACCTCCGCCTGAAACCATGTTGATGGGGATCAGAAAAATCACAACTTCTCCAACAAGTCGCTAAGACACCTGCCCCAAGGTGGGCGCCAACTGTCGTGGTTCTAAGTCTGATAGTAGAATGGGGGGGGTAGGAATGTAGAGGCAAGATCCTAACTATGGAGGAGTTGTACACGCGAGTTTTACGAGTTCAGGCCCTTCTCGGAGGAAGTAACAACCCTACGTCTCGGAGCCCGGAGGCGGTCGACTGGATTATATGCGTGTGTGTTACAGAGGGTGCGAACCCCTGTCCCTGAGGAGGGGGGTAGCTTATATAGAGTTCACCAAACTCCTCCCACCCTCAGTTACAAAGGGTTTAAGGTACATAAAGATGGGGACGTTACTGGTAACGCCTGCAATAAAGATACATAATGACCATTAAAGCTATGACTTAATTCCCGACCGTTGCAGAGTGGAGTGGCTCTAGATCTCCTGGTAGTCGAGTGATTATCCATACGGTCGAGTGTCTTCGAGATTGTCGAGTGGAACATAGCTTCATGGTCGAGTGGATGATGATTTTTCTTCGAGTGCTTCTGGCTCCTTTAGAGATGTCCTTGGGGAGGGTATCTTGGACAGATGCATGAACCTACCCTAGGTACATAGCTTCATCAGGGTAGGTGCCAAGCCAGAAGCGGTGACCGACGTCAGAGAACTTCACGCTGAAGTGGCCGGATGGCTTCGCCCGCACGCCGAAGAATCCGTCTTGCCCTTCATGAGCTTCTTCGGTGGCATGATGTGCGGCAGCGGCGGCGACAGGGTGGATGGCGCGGGAATGACGAGGTCGGCCGGCGGCGGGGTCGGACGGTGTCGAATCGATGGCGTGTGGAGGTATGCGGAGGAGCGGCGACATCGGGCGGCAGGATGGAGGGGGCGGGGTGACTCGGGCGACGGCGACAAGCGGAGGTGCTGTAACGCCCCGAGACCGATGTGCCAGGTGTCGTGCAGTTATTCGCTGTTGTTGCCTTGTCATTGCTTGCGTGTCATGCATTGCATATCATGTCACCATGTGCATTTCATTTGCATACATGTTCGTCTCATGCATTCGAGCATTTTTCCCGTTGTCCGCTTAGCATTCCGGCGTTCCGTTCTCCTCCGGTGGTCATTTCTACCTTCTTCTCGTGTGTGGGGATTAAACATTTCCGGATTGGACCGAGACTTGTCATGCGGCCTTGGTTTACTACCGGTAGGCCGCCTGTCAAGTTTCGTACCATTTGGACTTCGTTTGATACTCCAACGGTTAACCGAGGGACCGAAAAGGCCTCGTGTGTGTTGCAGCCCAACACCCCTCCATTTTGGCCCAAAACCCACCTAAACCCCTTCCATCCTCTTGGTCGTTTGATCACGATCGCGTGGCCAAAAACCGCACCTCATTTGGACTCTCCTAGCTCCCTCTACCTTTAAATATGTGGCCATCCCCGAAATTTTCGCGGATGAAACCCTAGTCTACCACCTCCCCGCGCCGCCGGACGCGTCCTCACCGCACCGGACATGTCCACCGCGCCCCTCCATGTCGCTCCGTCCAATGGGAGGCCGCCACATCATCGCCGCCGCCGTGTGCAACCAGTCCCGCGCCGCCACGTCATCAGGGGGCGCCCACATCGCCGCGCAGGCCCGTTAGGCCCATCACCGGCCCGCCCCGGGCCGCGCCGGGCCCGAGGAGACCCGCAGCCTCGCCGCCGCCACAGCGCCTCCCGCCGGCCACCCGGACCTCGCCGAAGGCCGCGACCCCGCCGCCACATCGCCGGACTTCACCGGAGCGCCGCCCGCGCCTCTCCATCTCGCCGCCGCCTCCATCCCGAGCGCCCCGCCACGCGCCATCCATCCCCGCCGCCGACCATCGCCGGCGACCGCGCCACGCACCGCCCCCTCTTCACCGGCGCCGCCCCGCGCCATGCCCGCAAGGAGCTTGCGCCGGCCTTCGCCGGAGTCACCGCCCGCCTCGCCGGAGATTCCCTACGTCACCGGATCCGGATCGGGACCAGATCCACCGGTCCTCGATCCAAACGCGTGCCCTCGTCCCAGATCCACCCCGTCCCGGAACCGCTCCGTCCCGCGTTGACTTTCGCGGAGGTATAACTCCACTAAGTCCCCGAAATTCCCAGATTCACATGCCTATGTTCAACATGCCGTAACTTTGCGTCCGTAGCTCCGATTCATGCATATAGCATATCAAAATGTTCGTCTCAGAGAGTACATCATTTCATTCCATTGCATCATTTTCATTAGAGTTCATCTTGATGCCTGAAATGCTGTTAGAAGGAGGCTACTTGAGTTAATTGTCAGATCTGCTACTTCATCTTAGACTTTTGTCATTTTTGCCATGATTATTGTGTGCATGATATGCCCATGAGCTTTACATATGTTTTGTTAAGGGTTTTGTCATCTTTCCAGAGGTGCAACCCATGTATTTTTGTGATGTGTGTGGTGCCTAGTGCAAGCTTGCAAAGTGAGGCACTTGGTAACTCTGTTTTCAGGGACTTAGTAATTTCACTAAGTCCTGGGATCGTTTATCTCATAATGCCATATGTTCGTGTTGTTTCCTAGTGATCCGTGCCTCTTTTGAGGATGATCAGTAAAGGAGTTTTGTTAATATTGTAGTGCTCTATCCATCCATGTCTTTGTTTGCAATTATGGAGCACCCTAGCTTGAGTCAATCGAGCTCTACTTTTGCTTCGTTGTGAATCTGGGCAGATCGTCAACTTGTTTGCGATTTTGCCGATGATGTTGTAGTTGATCCGTGCATGCTATGCCATTGTTCTTGCCATGTATAGCTTGAATTTTGTGCCTTCTTAGTGGAGGTATGCTTGTCTTGCCATGACTTCCTCCGTAGTGAGTGCATCGAGCTCGTAAACATGCCTACTTGAGTTATGTTTCAGCATGTGCCAGTTTTCACTAAGTCTGAAAACTGATTATGTTTTTGCTATGTTCGCGTGCTTGTTAGTATATTTTCTGATCCCTTTTGGCTCAAGGTCACTAAGGGACTTTTGTTAAGCTATTTAAGTAGCTCCATGCCATGTTTTACTTTGCCATGTTCAGGTCCTGTAGCATGTAGTTTTGTTGCTCCGAAGAGAGCTACTTGGTCTGAAATTCCAGACAAGTGTTAATTTCACTAAGTCTGAGATCTGTTTACCATATGCATTTTTGCCATGCTTGTTTGAACCTGTTAATGGATGAATTGTGTGACGCCCCAAGACCGGAGCTTCAGATGCCTTCCAGGGTTTCCGAGATGCGTTGTGTGTTTTGTTTCGTCTGTTGCATTCATCTTTGCATCATGTGCATTGCATCATGTCATCATTGTTTGCTTTGCATCGTGCCTCTTGCCATTTTGCATTTCATCTTTATCACCATGTGCATTGCATTCGTCATGATGTTGTCTTGCTCGATTCTTGTCATTTGTATCAACCCCTTTCCATCTCTCAAAAATCTACCCATGTGTCATCACCGCCTTCTTCCTTCTTATTCCTTTCATTTTTTTTGCTAGTGCCATTTTCTGTCGTCCTTAAATGTTCGTTCTTTTCCTTTTAACCATACACCTTTACTTTAACCTCTCTGTCAAATTTCAAATCCTTTGGAGTTGTTTTGGTTAGGTTCAAAAATGCCTCAAGTTTGAATCATATTTAAACTTGTTTTATTTTTCTACCTCTAAAATATCCAAGACAATTTTATCAAGTAGAGTATAGTCTCAGGAGTTTGAGGATATTTTTATATCTAAAAAAACTCCTCGTCTAGCCCCTGGCCTTTTTCTTTTATTGTAATTGTTTATCTAAATAAACAGGAAAGAAATGATAAAAGAAAATAAGCTATTTCAGAGAGAGAGAGAGAGAGAGAGAGAGAGAGATAGCAGCAGTGCCCTTGGGCCTCTCTGTTCAAGCCCAGCAACCTGGGTTTTCTCCCTCTCGCGCCGGCCCAAGGCCAAGGCCCAGCCAGCCCCACTGGTTAACCCTAGCTTGCCCGATTCCATCTCCTCTCTCCCAGCGATCTCCCTCGCGCCGCCAGGAGACAGCGGGCGATGCTGCCTCGCTCGATCTCCCCTCCCCTCCTTCCACCTAGCGCGCACCAAGATCCTCCGCCATGGCCTTCCTCCACCACCGCTGGTCTACTACCCCCTCCTCGACCCGCCACCAGGGAGGAGTCCCGCTCGGTCCCCCGCGTCCTCCTCATGCTCTGCCCTCTCCTACCTCCCGTGCTGCCTTGCCCCGCCATGAACGCCCGCAAGACCTCCTCCGTGCCGACCCACCTCCATGGCCGCCGAGCCACTGCCTTACGCCATCCGTGCGTCGCCCCACTACAGCGTCCTGCTTCGCCCGACGCCGCTGCGCGCCAAGTCCCTCAACTGGAGCGCCGCGCCTCTGCCGTCACCGCACCAAGTTCCCTGCTCCTACCGCCGTAGCCCTGCACCACGCCGCGTCCTTAAGTGCCCCGCCTCGTCGCCGGCCCTTGCTCTGCCTCGTCGCACCTTTCTACTCATCGCCCGATCTGGACGCTGGGTCCTGAGCGCCTCGACCCGTCGTCTGCTTGCCGGAGCAGCAACGGCAGCCCATGCGCTGCCCGGGCCTCCCGTGCTGCCTGGTGAGTTCCTGCCCGACCTCCTCGTTGACCTCTGTCACCAGTCCAACAAGCAGCGCCTTCGGGTTTTTGTTTCTTCGCTAAGTCCCTGATCCGATGTACACACATGCAACATTGACGACCGTCAAGTACCTATGACCGAAGACCAAATACCCTTTTGGATACATCAAGTACCTCTACGAACCGTGTACGACTACCGCCGCCGAGGGCCGTCGAGTGAACAACAACCGTCGCTGTGGATCCGGCAAGACCTCGGAGATCGACTTCATGGACCGACAAGTACCCCAACGTCATGTGTACATCGACCGTCATCGAAGACCCGGATAGCAAAACGTCAAGTACTGAAGAACGCCATGTACCTCTCCGAAAAATGAACATGTACCACTATGTCCGAAGACCTCGAAACCATCAAGTCCGACAACGATTGTGCACAGCTACCGACGACATGCATGTTGCCAAGTACCCTATCCGGATCGTCATGTTCCACTACCGTCGCCGAGATCGCGAGAACCTCTACCGTCGACCCTAGAGCGTGCGAGAACGTCTACTTCCACTACCGCCGTCGCGAGTACAACTACTTCCTCTACGAACTCGAACCGCTCGAGAATGCTCCCTTGGAAGGTATAACCACCGAGACGACGCCCGTGAATCGAATGTTGTGTGATGTATGAGATGCTTGTGTTTGCACCGTGTCCGAATTGTCACTCGTTTCCATGCCACTAACCCGTGGGAACCCGGTAGTCGGGAGCACCCCACCATCTCTAGCATGTTCCGCACATCCGCACGCTTCCTTTTGCACCGGTATCTCCATGAGCTACCGGAACCGATATGTTGTCGTGGCATCATTTTCGGATTCGTTGCCGTGGCACCCCTTTCTTCCACCACGGCGACAAATGCTTCATAACATGCTCATGTCAACATTTTCATAAAATTGCATAAACTTGTCCATGTCATCCGCATCATGATAACAACAATTGAAATGTTTAAATTGTTGTTGCAATAAATTACTAAGGCATATGAGGAGTTTCCGGACTTGTTGTTTGTTGTTTTGGCCTCATTTAAACTTGCCTAGTTAGGTAGTTTAATTATGTTTCACCTCTTGCCTTACTAACAACATTTAATCTGTTGGGTACATAAACGAGAGAGAACTTAATAATTGATGTGGTGTTCCGTCAATATGCAACCCGTGCATATTGAGCTCCACTTAACTTGTAGTTTGTTTGTGCACTTTGCCATGCCATGCTTCTTTAAACCGGACATGCATCATAATTGTTTGTGCATCATGCCATGTCTATGTGGTGGTTGTTTACTATGTTATCTGCTTCTTTCCGGTGTGCTTCTTCGGGTTGGTTCCGATAACGTCGCGTTTGTGAGGAACCGTTCGTCTACGTCCGTTTGTCTCTTCATGGACTCGTTCTTCTTCCTTGCGGGATCTCAGGCAAGATGACCATACCCTTGAAATCACTTCTATCTTTGCTTGCTAGATGCTCGCTCTTTTGCTATGCCTATGCTGCGATACCTACCACTTGCTTATCATGCCTCCCATATTGTTGAACCAAGCCTCTAACCCACCTTGTCCTAGCAAACCGTTGTTTGGCTATGTTACCGCTTTGCTCAGCCCCTCTTATAGCGTTGTTAGTTGCAGGTGAAGATTGAAGTTTGTTCCTTATTGGAACATGGAGATGTTGTTCCTTGCTTGGAACATGTTTACTTGTTGGGATATCACATTATATATCTTATTTAATTAATGCATCTATATACTTGGTAAAGGGTGGAAGGCTCGGCCTTATGCCTGGTGTTTTGTTCCACTCTTGCCGCCCTAGTTTCCGTCATATCGGTGTTATGTTCCTGGATTTTGCGTTCCTTACACGGTTGGGCTATAATGGGAACCCCTTGACAGTTCGCCTTAAGTAAAGTTCTTCCAGCAATGCCCAACATTGGTTTTACCATTTGCACTAACAACCTACCACCTTCCCTTGGGTTCTGCAGACTCAAGGGTCATCTTTATTCTAACCCCCCCGGGCCAGTGCTCCTTTGAGTGTTGGTCCGACCGAGTAGATTGCGGGGCCACATCGGGGCAACTTGAGGGTTGGTTTTATTCGTAGGATGTCTCATCTGAGTGTGCCCTGAGAAAGAGATATGTGCAGCTCCTATCGGGATTTGTCGGCACATTCGGGCGGTGTTGCTGGTTTAGTTTTACCCTGTCGAAATGTCTTGTTGTACCGGGATACCGAGTCTGATCGGAATGTCTCGGGAGGAGGTCTATTCCTTCATTGACCGTGAGAGCTTGTGATGGGCTAAGTTGGGACACCCCTGCAGGGATTTGAACTTTTGAAAGCCATGCCCGCGGTTATGGGCAGATGGGAATTTGTTAATGTCCGGTTGTAGATAACTTGAACCTTAACTTAATTAAAATGCATCACCGCGTGTGTAACCGTGATGGTCTCTTTCCGGCGGAGTCCGGGAAGTGAACACGGTTGTTGGAGTTATACTTGACGTAGGTTGTTTTAGGATCACTTCTTGATCATACTTTTATCGACCGTGCTTTGCCTTCTCTTCTCGCTCTCATTTACGTATGTTAGCCACCATTTATGCTAGTCGCTTGCTGCAGCTCCACCTCATACCTTTTACCTTACCCATAAGCTTAAATAGTCTTGATCGTGAGGGTGCGAGATTGCTGAGTCCCCGTGGCTCACAGATACTTCCAAAACCAGCTTGCAGGTGCCGATGAGTCCGTGCAGACGACGCTACCAAGCTCAGGAGGAGCTCGATGAAGATCATGTTCTTTATGTTGTTCCGTTTTCCAGTTGATCAGTAGTGGAGCCCAGTTGGGGTCGATCGGGGACCGTGTCGCATTTGGGGTTCTTCTTTTATTTTGGCTGCGTAGTCGGGCCTTGTTTGTAACTGGTTGATGTAATGCTTTATTTATGTATTTGTGTGAAGTGGCGATTGTAAGCCAACTATGTATCTCTTTCCCTTATGTATTACATGGGTTGTGTGAAGATTACCTCACTTGCGACATTGCTTTCAATGCGGTTATGCCTCTAAGTCGTGCTTCGACACGTGGGAGATATAGCCGCATCGAGGGCGTTACAAATTGGCCGTAGCTCAGTGCTAGACTTTTGTTAAGCATCTTGAATGCATCCCTGCCATGTATTTTGCTGTCATGTTTGGGTGTTGTAGCATGTTCATCTCATTGCATTTAGAGGGCTACTTGCTGTAAATCGCAGACCGGTGCCATATTTGAATCGCTTGCCATTTCCAAACCGTAACTCCGATTCCGGAGTTCTTTATATCGTTTTCAAGCGATTTCATCTCATCTTTCCAGTGGAACACTTGGTTTTCCAAGTTGAGGCCTGGCTCATGCATTCCTTGTCAAATCATGCATATGCATCGCATACCGCATCCCGCATATCATACCATGTTCTTGTGTTGGTTGTTTACTATGTTGTGTGCTTCTTTTCCGGTGTTTGCTCTTCGGGTTGGTTCCGGTAACATCGTGTTTGTGAGGACCCGTTCGTCTACGTTCCGTTTGGCTTCTTCATGGACTCGTTCTTCTTCCTTGCGGGATTTCAGGCAAGATGATAATACCCTCGAAATCACTACTATCTTTGCTATGCTAGTTTGCTCGCTCTTTTGCTATGCCTATGCCGCGATACCTACCAATTGCTTATCATGCCTCCCATATTGTTAAACCAAGCCTCTAACCCACCATGTCCTAGCAAACCGTTGATTGGCTATGTTACCGCTTTGCTCAGCCCCTCTTATAGCGTTGTTAGTTGCAGGTGAAGATTGAAGTTTGTTCCTTATTGGAACATGGTGATGTCGTTACTTGTTGGAACATGTTTACTTGTTGGGATATCACAATATATCTTATTTAATTAATGCATCTATATACTTGGTAAAGGGTGGAAGGCTCGGCCTTATGCCTGGTGTTTTGTTCCACTCTTGCCGCCCTAGTTTCCGTCATATCGGTGTTATGTTCCCGGATTTTGCGTTCCTCACGCGGTTGGGCTATAATGGGAACCCCTTGACAGTTTGCCTTAAGTAAAGCTCCTCCAGCAATGCCCAACATTGGTTTTACCATTCGCCGCCTAGCCTTTTCTTTTCCCTTGGGGGTCGCGCGCCCAAGGGTCATCATTATTTTACCCCCCCTGGGCCAGTGCTCCTCTGAGTGTTGGTCCACCTGTCAGCTGCCGGTGGCCACCAGGGGCAACTCTGGGCTGTCTTACCCGTACCTAAGACAATCTGAGTGAGCCCTGAGAAAGAGATATGTGCAGCTCCTATCGGGATTTGTCGGCACATTCGGGCGGTGTTGCTGGTTTAGTTTTACCCTGTCGAAATGTCTTGTTGTACCGGGATACCGAGTCTGATCGGAATGTTTCGGGAGGAGGTCTATTCCTTCGTTGACCGTGAGAGCTTGTGATGGGCTAAGTTGGGACACCCCTGCAGAGATTTGAACTTTCGAAAGCCGTGCCCGCGGTTATGGGCAGATGGGAATTTGTTGACGTCCGGTTGTAGGAAACCTGAAGTTGACCTTAAATTAAAATGAATCAACAGCGTGTGTAACCGTGATGGTCTCTTTCCGGCGGGGTCCGGGAAGTGAACACGGTTGTTGGAGTTATGTTTGACGTAGGTTGTTTAGGATCACTTCTTGATCATACTTTCTCGACCGTGCTTTGCCTTCTCTTCTCGCTCTCTTTTGCGAACAGGTTAGCCACCACATATGCTAGTCGCTTGCTGCAGCTCCACCTCATACTTTTACCTTATCCATAAGCTTAAATAGTCTTGATCGCGAGGGTGCGAGATTGCTGAGTCCCTGTGGCTCACAGATACTTCCAAAACCAGCTTGCAGGTGCCGACGAGACTGTGCAGATGACGCAACCAAGCTCAGGAGGAGCTCGATGAAGATCTTGTCCTTTATGTTGTTTTTCGTTCTAGTCGATCAGTAGTGGAGCCCAGTTGGGTTCGATCGGGGTCCTTTGTCGCATTTGGGGTTCTTCTTGTATTTTGGTTCCGTAGTCGGACCTTATTTGTATCTGATTGATGTAATGCTTTATTCATGTTATTGTGTGAAGTGGCGATTGTAAGCCAACTATGTATCTTTTTCCCTTATGTACTACATGAGTTGTGTGAAGATTACCTCACTTGCGACATTGCTTTCAATGCGGTTATGCCTCTAAGTCGTGCTTCGACACGTGGGAGATATAGCCGCATCAAGGGCGTTACAGGTGCGACGACCGGGGGCTGGCGGAGGGATGGCGACGACCAGGGGCCGGCCGACAGAGGAGCGGCGGTGGGGCCGAATCGGGCGGCGGTGGGTGGTGGAAATTAGCGCGTCAGGTGGCGACCGACGGCGGAGGAACGTCGGAGCCGACAACGGGGGCAGCGATGGTGCAGGATCTAGGCGACTGAAGCGGGGCGTGGTGGGCGGCTGCGGCGGCGGTGCGGCAGGAGGTGGGAGGAAGAAGGGAAGGAAGGAAAAAGAAATGGCAATTGGCGCGCGATTGCGTTTTTATATTTTTAGTGGGTGGAGATGCAAATTTGCATGGCAGGGTATTGTATTTTACATCTTCAGGAGGTAAAGATATAATGTTTTTCATCTATGTCATCTGTTAGAGGAGGGTTTTTGGGTCTCGAAAATGTAAAAAATTGATTCTTTTTGCATCTACATCATTTATTGAAATGCTCTAATTACAGATGGTTTGGAAAGGGAGCAAAGGGAAGGGGAGGCCGCAGCAGCAGTAAACACTCCCACCAAGTGGTGCCGGATTTTTGTCAGTCTCCTCTCTTCCTCACGCTTGTCTATACCCAACATTACAAGCACAGCTTTCCTCCTCTCGTCTCTTCGCCTCGCTTGTAGCACCAGCAGTTTCTTTTTCGCATCCCCCTCTACCTCCGAACCCTCCTGAATTCCGACCTGAATCCAGCTCCCCCCACGGCGTCGGCGTCGCCTTCTTCAGGTACTGCTCGGGGATCGGAGCCATGTTTTTCCGCGGCTTTGACCGTGTTATTTCCCCCAAAATTTGAACTTTCTTGGTGCTAGCTTCTTTTTTTTTTTGGGGGGGGGGGGGGGGGGGAGAGCTCGAATCTTTCTGATCGGTCTTTTGGATTGGGAATTAATTGCAAGTGCAGCTTCTTTTCTCAGTAACTTTTTTTTTCTGTTCTGAGGATGTTGGTTGGCATGCATGCAGGAATATTTGGTTTCTTGACCGAAACCCTGGCGGTGGAAGATGGATGCCAACAAGGACAAAGGGAATGACAAGATGCATTTGAGGGATTGGTCGTCCCAGGAGGCTCTGCGCACATACAAGAGACGCCGTCAGCCAGAGCCTGAGCCCAAGCCCGTGGATGTGCCGGAGCAGCAGGTGTAATCTTCAACTGAAATCTGTGTATTACATGGTGCTGAGTTAGAAAGAGACTTCAGTTGTAATGTGCCATAGTTAGGGCTTTACGCTAGCCAAAGATTTTATTTTGGCCTGTTAGAATGGATTAGTGGCATCAACTTGGTAGTTGCATGACTGCGGGAGGGCAGCAGTGATAGGGTGCATATTGCCAAAGCCTTATGAATTTTCCAGGATTACCACTTGACCTTGGTAATCAAATGGGTGAAGAATTGAGTAAGTATAAGAGCTTGTTTATCAGTGGTCTATTATATGCTTTTGGTCTCCATGACTGCAAATTTCTGGTTACAGAGTATCTTATGCTCGCCAAGCAATTTGCTGGGGGCAACATTTAGCTTTTGCTTTTTGCAATCTGGAAATTACTTTGCTAATGGTAAAAGAGTGTCACATTTGAGTTTGCCGTGTCAAAAGCTTGAGTGGTTATTTCTTGGAAAAAAGAAAAGAAAAACATTGAGTAGTATCTTTGCCAATCTGTTTTGTCGGTCAAACAGAGTAGCATGGAGGAACTTTTCCTTTCTCCAGCTAGTATTGAAACCTGTGAAAATGGAATAACAGAACATGCAAAACCTGGCGTATCTTGTCGGATACCCTATGTTATATGGATACATGCTGGATACATGTCCACCAAGTATCGGGAGAGTTAATATTAAACTAATACAAATCACCAGCGTCAATCCACCACTGTGTATTAGCATTTATAAAAATGTAAGTATCCCCTTGTCCAATTCGTCACATATCCGTGTTGGTGTTGCATAGATTAAAACTATACCTTTTACTTTGCCAGCTTTTAATTTTGTTTCTATCTTTTTCTTCAGTAAGTGACATTCTTGCTGACCTATTAAACTCTATTTCAGGGCCTTCATTTATTCTGACTTGAATGAGCTACTTATATTTGCATATATAATGCAAAGTTGATCTTACTACTTCTGTATCATTGTTCAAGAGATCATAACTTTTTGCAGGTTACTGATACTTTCTGGAAAAGTAGGGATATTGGATGGAAGCACGGCATAATGATTGATGAAAACAGACAACACTGGAAGTGTATGTACTGTCACCTGACTAGGTATGGTGGTGGTGTGTCTAGACTCAAACGGCATCTTGCTGGTGATTTGGATGTCAAAATGTGCCCAAAGGTTCCAGCAGATGTTGCTGAAAATATTAGGGAACATTTGCAGAAGAAAAGAGAGAGACGAAAGACGCGAGCTGCACAGAATGGTGTCAACAGTGTGACCAGGAGCTCTGCTGATGATACCAAGGCTGAGAAGGATCCTTTACCTGTTGACTTAGAGGTGCCAACTCGAATAGACACTTACATTCTTGAAGAAGGCACTAACTTGACAAATGCGGATCATCAGGAGCCTACCATTTTTAGGGTATACAAAGGGATAAGTGTACCTTCCCCTTAATTTATTTTCTGTTCAGAGTGACACCTACTATTTGTTTAGCTAATTTAGCATAAAGGAGTAATAGAATGGTTCTGTTCATGATGAACAAATGTTTCATCTGGAGTTATAAAGAATCACATTATTGGATAGTTGATTCGCTGGGATGCTTACTTTAGGTTCATGCACCTGTGGACCTGGAATGGGTATGTTATAACACCTAACTGATTTCAGCTCAAATCTGCAGTGGTACCTCAGAAAATCTAGAATTAACCAAAGGCAATTAAACTTAACAAGACACCATAAAGCCATCCGTAAACATAAAAATGTCAAACTATCACTGTGAGATTGTGAAATTTCTGGATTTAGTACCCTTGAAGACTAGCGCTCACTGCTGAGTGTGATTTGAAATAAAAAATCACCCATGCACTGTCAAAACAGACAAGTTTGTGAAAATATGTTCGGCGAGAACATTCTCCCTCTTTCATCTTTTAAGAACAGTGCACAAACTGTCATATGTTTGTACATTGTTTTGCTTGTGCACATGCTATAGCATCTCTTTACATCTATGATATTCCCAAGCTCATTTGAAATGCACAAATCAAAATAAGTACAAACCCAACCATGAGCACAAAATCCTTGTCCTGATTATTTGTATTTACATCTCATCAATTTTTGTGTGCATCTGCTGAGCACTACCAGTAACCTTGTACTGATCCATGTTTTACATTGTTTTGCAGCCTCCCTTGTTGCTACGAGGGGTAAGGGATATTGGGTGGGAGCATGCGGTGGATCTTGATGGAAATAAAAAACGGTGGCAGTGCAAGTGGTGTGATTTATGTCGAAGTGGTGGGGTAACTACATTGAAGGCTCATCTTACTGACAACAGCTGCCCGAAAATTCCAATGGAAATGTCAAAGCAAGTGTTGCACTTCGTTGAAGAGAAAAGAGCAGCACGGCAACTTTTTAATAGGGACCCATGGCCCCCTTACAAGAAAATTGATGGGGTTAGTCTTTTTTGCTCAGAAGGGAAAGAGGAGGGGACTGGATCATATAGGAATGGTCAGCAACCTTCAAATAATGGTATGCATATGCAAACATCAGGGAATTGCACTATTGACGAGGTATACGAACCCAATAATTTAATTCCTGCTGATTCATTTAATTTATGTTACACCTTGCTCCCTCTGTTCTCAAATCGTTATTACTTTGAATGTCGGGTGTACCTTTTAAACTTTGGTCATTAATAAGTCTTTCTCACCTTGAATGCCATCATCATATTTGTTAGAAATTACATTCATAATTATGTGTTTATAATTTTGCTAATATATATTTAGAAAAACTAGTGGACAAAGTTGTGTATTGGAGAATGTAGACTGTCTTTGTGTGTGAACTCGGAAACAAGTAAAGAGGATGGAGACAGTAAAAGCTTATCAAGTTATGCAACTGGTACTTTGCACAGTGACCTTTTCATGAAAAGGAAATAAAAGAAAAGGGAACATAACAAGACACGGTCTAGAAATTGATTCATTTTGATAAATGACATTAAGTAGTAAGATTCCTTTGCAAATCAATGTCATTTCATGTTTTGATGTAGGGTAGAACCCTAGTGGCCCGATCTTTCACGATAGGAGCGGAATCCCGTGAAGAACATGAGGTGGAAAGAGAGGGAAAACACAAGGGGAACACAAGAGAAACACTAGACCAACAAGAATAAGTCACACATCTGCTAGATCCTCAAATACATAAGAGAAACACGATCCACGGACAACTAAGGACGATACAAGGGTAGCCGGTCTTCTCCGTGAGGAGGTCTTGAATCCACGGGGGGATCTTCCCTTAGAAAGGGGCTTGAATCCAAAGGGATCTTCTCCGAAGAGGCCGCAGTCTCTCGCACGGAGGAGATCCGATATGGATGAGCATAGCTCTATCTCTCAAATAAGCTATCACAACGCTAACCCTAGAAAGGAGGAGGTGGAGGAGTATATATAGTCTAGGTCCACAAAGGGGTAAGTGAGGGGCGAAAGGGTACATGGGCTTCGGCCCGAGTGTCTGCGCGTAGGCAGGGCCGGAAGTTCCGGGCGAAGGTCCGGGCAGGGTCCGGGCTATCCAGAGAGTTGGCACACTCTCGGACGGCTTCGGTGCAGCAGGGCCGGAAGTTTCGGGCTTTCCAGAAGCTTGTCCAGGCTTCTTCTTCCTTCTCTTCCACGCTTCCCTCGCGGATGGTGTAGGTGATCCTTGACGCTTGCACTCCTCCTCGTCATCCGTGAAGCTCCGACAATACCTATGCATGCACGATGGAGGGTCAAGTAGTATACCATCCTCGAAGGGGTCAAGTGAGCACGTGTAAAGGAGAGGATTCACCTTTATGTATGTGAAGTAGATGTCGCACGTGTCACTTGCCGAATGAACTCTTGACATGGTGATGTCCATAGGATGCTCCACATCTTCCCCTCCCCCTTGGGAAAGATCCGACCTCGGATCGAAATCCAAATCACCATGAGAAAGAGATGGCGTCGCCGTGTAGTAGTGGTCGATCACCAAGTTCTCGTCATCTTGAAGCTTGAAATGGGCACTCTCCAATGTCGCACCGTCTCGTGATTCCTTCAAAAGGAGCAAGGAGAACAAACACTTGGAAAAACAAATGCGGTTAGCGTTAGTGCAAAACCAAGCATTCAAGAGGTGATTCACCCAACAAGTGTTGTCATCAAGCATAGCATATGGTGTGACAAAGGATTGTGACATGACACGTAAGCACATAAATTGAGCACAAAGAAGGACATCATGGAAACAAGCATGTAAATGTGAGGTAGTGATGCAAATATGTGTAATAAGAGAAGAAGCATCAACCTCACGGTCATAGCGATCATGCATAAAGCGCTCGACAAATGGTCGATGGTAGGCATAGGAATCATTCACAACACCAAGTAAAATGAAGTGTCTAAAGACATGGGTCAAGTGCAAGACAATCCAAGCATAACGTGCATAGGGTGTAGTGAAGATAGTATGGCACTTAACACAATAGAAAGAGCAATTGTTCATTATGTGTGAGGCAATCAAGACAAGCATGTAGCAATCAATGGGACATGGCATATGTGAAGTGATGACATTGTTGCAACCAAACATGTGAGAGGAACAAGTAATCCAAGAATTGGATGCAACACACAAGGCATATATATCATACAAGAAATCCTATGCAACATGGCATCACAACTAATAGACTCCACATGACAATCATCAAACTCATCATAAATGGGTAAATCATCGCATGGGGAAATCATACTAGCATGAAGCATGCCAATAGGGGGATCAACATCATGCAAGCCATCAATGTCAAGAATGTCCACTAGTGGGACTAGAGCATCACCTTCACCTATGTTACCTTGTTCATTCCACTCAAGTGGTGTAGGTGAGGTGGGAAAGACCAAATGGTGGTCATCTTCATCTTGATGGAACCATGTGGGGGGGTGCATCATATTCCACCTTGGCCATCGTCTTGTCCAAAGGGAGGACGAAGTCATCGCGAGTCGGCGCGTCATCATAGATGGGACCTAGCACCAAATGAGAAGACACAATAGAGGTAGAGGTCAAGTCGTTAGTGTTGAAAGTGGCCTAACATGACCTATTAACTATCTCACTCTCTATGTGGTGGTTCACTCACTCCCACAAAATAGGTGCACTCAATCTCACGTATGGTGGAGTCACTCATCTCACCCAAGTGGTGGGGGTTGTGGCTCTCCTCACATGGGAATAGTGGCAACACATCACATATGGGGCTAGTGGTGAAGTCACTCTCACTCTCAATATGGTGGCTAAAGTCACTCAAATTATCACATGTCGCCGTGGTCGAAGGGAAAATACCATGCTCAACCGTCTCGTTGTCGTCGCCGTGGATGAAGGCCGAAGATGGCACATCATCACTCTCGCCTCCTAAGATGGAAGCATCATCCTTGCTCGTCACCATGTCGCTCGCCTTCAAAGCTTGGTCCTCAAATGGCTCCGTAGTCGTAGTCGTCGCCGCACCGTCTTGACAAAGAGTCGAAGTAGACTCGGCACCATCAATGCCACAAAGAGGGATGGCGGTGAAGTCGAACTTGGGAGCATCGTCTTGGAGCTCGTCGGGCTTGGACATCGTGGTGGTACTAGCCTCATGCTCGTTCTCATGGAGCTTGGTCGTCATGAAGTGAGCTTGGGGTGGAGAAGCATTGGCCTTCACGAGTCCTTGTTCCGCCTTGAGAGCACCAATGTAGTTGTCGTCGAGGGACTTGTAGTTCGCGAGGAAGATCGTCTTGGAGATGTCGTTGTGCAATCCCATCATGAAGTGGAACTTCATCGAAATGGGGTCGTCCAGACCGGCTCGTCGCAAGGCAATCTTCATCTCCTTGAAGTACTCGTCGATGGACTTGGATCCTTGGATGGTGTACTCCAATTGGCGTTGAAGTTGTTCCATGTAGGTTGGAGGCACGAACTCTCGCCGCAAAGCTCTCTTCGTCTTGGGCCAACTCATGTCGTAGGTCTCCGAAGGTGCGTGAAGCCACCATGTGGACGCGAAGTCGTGGAAGTTCCTTATGGCGCACTTCACTTGATCTTCGGGAGGAACTTGATGTAGCTTGAGGTAGTCGTCCATCAAATGCTCCCACTCGAGATACTCCTCGGGTTCTTGAGTCCCATAGAAAGGAATCGCGTGGTCGATGTCGAGGTCGTAGTAGCTCGTGGAAGTCGTGGACTTGAGCTTGGGGAGCTTCTCTTGAGGTGCTTGTGGGCGAAGATGCCTTGAAGTCGCTTGGCGAAGATGCCAAGGGGGATGGTGAAGTCGTTGAGCTCTTGACCTTCACGTCCTTGTTGGTGATGGTGTCGATGCCGATGTGATCTTGCCGGAGATGGTAGCTCGGAGGCATGTGCTCTTGAGCGTCTTCTCGAAGATGAGGAAGACCGCTTGTAGGACTTGATGAGGGCCTTGATCTCCTCCATTTGAGCTTGCATCTTGGCGTCGATGGAGTTGTTCGTGGCATCGAACTCGTCGTTGTTGTTGTAGACCGAAGATGAAATGCCTTGTCTATCCATCACTCCAAGAGAAAAATGTGAGTGGTAGAAAGAGAAGAACGAATACCAAATGTACCTTGACCGAAGTTGAAAGTGGATCAATGATCACTCCAATGTGGACAAGGAAATAGCACAATTGGTACCAATTCTTGTCGGTTTCTCACACCTACACAAATAAGGCTTATGGTGGAGCTCTGTGAGGATAGTGGCACAAAAATTTGGTGCAAAATGTTAGCAAGAGTCAATAATGTTGAAAGAGATTCATAAATTCGCAAGTGAAACAAGTAGACCAATAGCAATATGTGGCACACGGAAACACACACACGGATAGATAAATGGGGTCGTGCAACCAAGGATGAGCACAAAATGTGGAATCCACGGAAAACGCTCGTGTTGCACAACTCAAGAGAGACGCTAGCACGATTGCTCAATAGGCGGATACGACACTTGTGCACAACCTATAAGATGCAAAATGGATAACTTTCTATCCCAAGTATGCTATGTATGTATGGTTCCCGGTGTTTCTCACAAGGTGATCCAAGATGATCTTATATGCAATGTGGTATGATGCTATGGCTATTGCTTACAAGCTTCTTTGCTCTTTCTCTTTTGCTTAAAAGCTTATTCTTTTTTTTCTTCTTTGTATGGCCATTTTGCGAAATGCACAAACCAAGATAGCTATTGTGTATATGCGGGAACAAACTTGAGGCACACGAGATGATATGATACCAATATGGTATGGTATGTATGGTGTAGATCACTAATGTGCACAAGTAACGTTGCCGGCAATACTCAAATGGCTAGTCTCGATAGGCAAGTGACACAAAATTGGCTAGGGGTTATCAATGCAATGGCAAGGGAATATACAATGGGGGGATACCACGATACCAAGATGATATGGAGGTTACCGTCCTTGGCGATGATGAGTGGCGGTGATCTTGATGGAGATACCAAGATGATGGAGACTCGTCCCTAAGTAGCCGAAACACCTTAGGAAACGGAAAAACCGCGAACTCAAAATCTCAAATGTCAAAATGGTGGTAGCGGGATGCGGTGGTGGTGTTGTGGAAGCTCAATGGGATTGCGGCAATGCAATGATGGGTTATGCGAGTAGGCAATGCGGAAGTGGAGGGTTATTGGGTTATGTGAGTCGGAGTTGGAAGCACGGTCCCTAAGTAGCCGAAACACCTTAGGAGACACAACTCACAACACAAACAAAATTGGGTTAGGTTGGGGTGGCGGAAGTGTATGGTGGGTAAGCCTATGCGGAAGTGGTGGTGGTGGTTGATGAGGAAGCAACCGTCCCTAAGTAGCCGAAACACCTTAGGAGACTCAAGTCACAACTCAAACAATCGCTAATGCTATGGGGAACAAAATTGGTTAGGTTGCGGAAGTCGGTGGTGGTGTAGCGGATGATGTGGTGGAAGCCCTAGGCAAAGATGCCAAAATTCACAAAATTTGATGGGGTCAAAAGGTGGTGAAACCAAGGTGAGGTCCTCGGCCACGTCAATAGCTTCAAAACGAGCCAAAGAACACTCAAATCGGAGTTCGGAGCGAAAAGTTGTGATGAAAACGGTGAAGGAGGGTGATGCTGAAATTTCGGGGAAAGTTTCTGGTTAGGCCGGAAGTTCCGGGCCGAGGGCCGGAAGTTCCGGGCTCCGGAAGTTCAGGGGGGTGGCCGGAAGTTCCGGGGGTTGTGCAAAAACTGCTGGGAGTCTGGGAATTTTTGGGGTAAACTTTCTGTTTAGCCCGGAAGTTTCGGGGCTGGGACGGAAGTTCCGGGGGTGTCCGGAATTTCCGGGGGTCGTGGAATTTCTTCCGGGACGAACCCTAAATTCCAGATCTGAGAACGGGGGCGGAAAAACTCGATTTCCCGGGGCAAAATTGAGACGATTTCGTGGATGGAAAGTGGTGAAACTTGGGGAGATGCTAGATCCACTTGAAACCAAGCAAATCCATGGATCAAAATCAACAAAACATCATCCAAACCAACAAATCAAAAAAAAATTTGGGGCTATTTTTGGTGGGGATTTTCGGATTTAGGACGAAATCAAGCAAAAGAAGGCTAGAAAACAAAGAGGGGGGCTCCGAAATCGTGATCAACCTTGCTCATGATACCAAGATGATGTAGGGTAGAACCCTAGTGGCCCGATCTTTCACAATAGGAGCGGAATCCCGCGAAGAACACGAGGTGGAAAGAGAGGGAAAACACAAGGGGAACACAAGAGAAACACTAGACCAACAAGAATAAGTCACACATGTGCTAGATCCTCGAATACATAAGAGAAGATACACGATCCACGGACAACTAAGGACGATACAAGGGTAGCCGGTCTTCTCCGTGAGGAGGTCTTGAATCCACAGGGGGATCTTCCCTTAGAAAGGGGCTTGAATCCAAAGGGATCTTCTCCGAAGAGGCCGCAGTCTCTCGCACGGAGGAGATCCGATATGGATGAGCGTAGCTCTATCTATCAAATGAGCTATCACAACGCTAACCCTAGAAAGGAGGAGGTGGAGGAGTATATATTAGTCTAGGTCCACGAAGGGGTAAGTGAGGGGCGAAAGGGTACATGGGCTTCGGCCCGAGTGTCTGCGCGCAGGCAGGGCCGGAAGTTCTGGGGACGGCCGGAAGGTCCGGGCGCCGGAGGTTCCGGGCGAAGGTCCGGGCAGGGTCTGGGCTATCCAGAGAGTTGGCACAGTCTCGGACGGCTTCGGTGCAGCAGGGCCGGAAGCTCCGGGATGGCCGGAGGTTCCGGTGGCCGGAAGTTCCGGGCAGCGGCCGGAAGTTCCGGGCTTTCCAGAAGCTTGTCCAGGCTTCTTCTTCCTTCTCTTCCACGCTTCCCTCGCGGATGGTGTAGGTGATCCTTGACGCTTGCACTCCTCCTCGTCATCCGTGAAGCTCTGACAATACCTATGCATGCACGATGGAGGGTCAAGTAGTATACCATCCTCGAAGGGGTCAAGTGAGCACGTGTAAAGGAGAGGATTCACCTTTATGTATGTGAAGTAGATGTCGCACGTGTCACTTGCCGAATGAACTCTTGACATGGTGATGTCCATAGGATGCTCCACATCATATTTACCCAAGTAGGCAAGTATCTTGAGTCAGTGCGGGTTGTCCTGAGTCAAGGTCCAAGATCCATGAGTGTGAAACTGTGAATTACTTCTGAGGGCATTGATGGTGTTAGCTCAGGGGTGCCTCGCGCCACCGGGAGCCGGGTTTGGGCCATCATCCCGGGCCGTGGGCCCTTTAGAAGGAAGGACCCTGAGTACTTGGAGTGCAAGACAAGGAAGCCGGGTCCTAGGAGGTTTCCTCCACCTCCTTAGATCGGCTAGGATTCTTGTAACCCTAGGCCCCAGGTATCTTTTATAAGTCGGGGCAGGGCTAGTCGATAGGGTATCCAATCTCATACCTACCATCACCCTTGATTCACCATTGTACCCTGTACACCCATGTATACCAATCTAACATGAGCAGGAGTAGGGGCTTTACCTCCACCGTGAGGGTCTGAACCTAGGTAATCCGGTCTCCTGTTTCCCCTCTGCTCTTTCCGGCTAGTCACAACACTCCATCGAGGGGTCTGCTGGGTTCTACTCCGTCAGGCACCTATAAGTTAGCATGTTGCAATTTAAAATTTGGCATGTGGACTATCTAACCGCTCACTATGTCTTTCAGTGTTAACTTTCGACTCGTGTGAACTTTACATCTGAAAGTTGTAAAATTGACAAGCAGAAAAAGGAGTGCCAAAACAATGAAATCTACTTTCAAAAAACATGCATACAAAGTTCACATGGGTCCTTTTTAAAATAGAAAAGGGGGTTTACACCAGATACGCCATCTTTTTGTTTTTTTATAACTTATGTTAGTTCTTTTGAACTTACTGACCTATTTTGGTTTGTTTTCTTTGAGAAGTTGGCAGCTCGAAGCAACCAGTGTGGTACAGAACATAGTGGCCAACCAGTTGAGGATTATGAACAGTCAAAGAAAGGCAGTTATTGGGCAGAGGAGCAGTTGCCAATCGAGAATGGCAAGCACCATTTACTAAATAATGAGCACCACATTGTTGACAAGAACAATGGGAATCCACAAAACAGAGAGGTAGTTTCCTTCAAAAAACCAACACAATAATAGGGATTTTGAAGTTTGTCGGAATTTGTGTCGAATGGTGTATAGGGCTACATTTGGACTGGTATTAGTGGAGGGTTTTGTGTTGGAGTCGAACACTTATAACCTGTGCCTAATATATAAAGGCACCGGGTAGCCTATGTCGATTTAGTACACATGGAGGAGAAACCCGAGTAAGGGCTGCCAGAGTGTAGGCATCACCGAACCCCATTATCAAACATCACCTCGCCATACTTTCTGCAATGATTCAATCGCTAAAATCCTAACAGACTTTTGGTGATACTACTTATAGATTTCTTATAATGAGTAAGACGTTAATAGACTTCTAAATTTCTTGCAGAAGTTGAACTTAGAGTGTGATAACTCAATACAAGGTGCCGTAACTACATTGAAGGCTCATCTTACTGGTAAGAGCTGCCTGAAAACCTGGGATGTTCACTAATGTGCCTGTACTTGCCTTCTAACCAGCCTCCTAGGAGGATTGTACCAAACTCCTTTTCAATACAATGAAACTCAAAGCTTTTGCGTTTTCTCGAAAAAAAAGAGCTGCCTGAAAATTCCAATTGCAATGTCAAAGAAAGTATTGAACTTCGTTGAAGAGAAAAGAGCAGCACTTCATCTTTTGAATAGCGAAAAAATTGATTGTGTTAAATGTTTTTTTGCTTAGGATCAAAAGAGGAAGGGACTGTACCATGTAAGAATGATCAGCAACCTTCAAATAATGGTATGCATATGCAAACATCGGAGAAGTGCGCTATTGATGAGGTATACAAAGTTAACCTAATATCATTTACCATGTAAAAATGATCAGCAACCTTCAAATAATGGTATTTGGAAGTTAAACAGCGTTGCTGATCCATTTACTTTTTGTTATTCCTTACTTCCTCGTTTTCAAATAATGGTATTTGGAAGTTAAACATTGTTGCTGATCCATTTACTTTTTTTACTCCTTACTTCCTCGTTTTCAAATATCATTTCTACTGTCTGAAGCCATTGTTATTGAAATTTTGGTCACGGATAAGATTTCTCACTCAGGAATTGCATCATTGGATTTGTTATCAAAGTTATTTCCATCATTATGTTTATATTTTTAACGTATAATAGAAAACACTAGCGGACAAAGTTGTGTATTGGAGAATGGGGACTGCCTTGATGTAAAATAGGATGGAGACAGTACAAACTTGCGTATCATGCCATTCGTACTTTGTGCAGTTTCATGAAAAGAAAAGAAGAGGAAACAAAAAGACACGGTACAGAAATTGATTTATTCTTTAAAGAACATTAAGTGGTAAGATTTTAAGCATGATTCTTGTGTAAATCAATGCTATCCAAGATCACTGATTATCACATGCTTACTCAAATAGTCAAGTATCTTGATGATCTGCAAAAGAAATAGTGCCAAAGCAGTGAAACCTGCTATTGCATGATATTAATTTTTCCTGGGTTTTTCTTAAACCTGGACAAGAAACTTACATCAGATACATCATCTTTTTTTGTCTTAGTAACCCATCTTAGCTCTTCCAAGTTGCCATTATAGCATCTGAACTTACCCACCTATTTTTTTTTCTCTTAGAAGTTGGCAGCTCGAAGCAACCAATGCGGTAAACATCATTGTGGACAACCAGTTGAGAATTATGAACAGTCAAAGATATGCAGTGATTGGCCCGAGGAGCAGTTACCAATGGAGCATGAAAAGCATCATGTACTAAATAATGAGCACCAGATTGTGGACAAGAACACTGAGAATTCACAAAACAAACAGGTAATTCTCCTTCCAAACCTGGTGTAAGAAATAATATTTAGTGTTCAGTCTGTCCTGGAGAAAAGAGTTGCTTGTGTTTGTGCCATTGATTTATTGGTTGGTTTTGAGCTTTGACCTCACTAGTTTTAACGTTTGTTGGAGTTTGTGTCGAATATTTCTGTAGTGCTACAGTTGGGCTTGGTATTTGTGGAGAGTTTGCTTTTGGATTCAAACACTTCAACGTGGACCTAATATATAAAGGCTGTGGCAACCGAATTACACTAGGCAGAGGCATAGACACAGGATCACGAGAAGGACGGTCTAGACACCATTGGTACTGATGTCTAGGTATCTAGAATGGCTGTGGTGGGTGGTCAGAGATGTTATCAAAGACTCGTTGGTTTCTTGCCGGTTGTATTATGTCTATATAGTACACTGTGAGGAGCACCCGAGCAAGGGTTCCTGGAGTGGTAGGCATCGCAGAACTTCGTCATTGAACATCTTCTCCGCATCTACTTTCGGCAATGGTTCTATCGCTAAAATCCCAGCAGCCTGTCAAGTGCTATGATTGGTACAGGTCCTAAGACTTGTATATGTGACAATGTTTGGGGCACAGCTCCGAGGATTGTCCGTCCATGGTGCCGGGGATGAAAGGGGGAGAAGTTGAGGACAGGGATTATATCTTTTCTAATTTATTCTCATTCATTAGATAGTCCATACAGGTACATGGAGTCCCTTTTGTACGGAAGACTCAACTTGATACCCAAGAATAGAATCTCGACCTTCCTTAAAAACCATATACTTTATCTTGCTAACTAAACTGATCTCTTTCCTAACTAAATAGATATCATTACTAAGTGACGTATTTATAATTATATATTTTTTTAGAAAAGGAGGATTACCCCCGGCCTCTGCATCTGGGCGATGCATGCAGCCATTTTATTGATTATTATTCACATAGACCTTACAAAGTAGTACATCAGGTAGTCTGAAGCCACCATCTTAGCAACAACTGTCGCTACTCCTATCCACCTGATGAAGGGATGCCGATAGTCCGAGCCTAATATCAAACAGGCATCGCACAAATGCCTAACATCTAAAGCCAGAGGCCCCAACCAAGCCACATACTAGGTTTGGGGCACAAGCTGGTCCGACGCACTCTCTGTGTCGTCGCCGCCATCTTCCATCCGTCTTCAGAGCAGAAACTAATGCATCGACTTTGCCAGGCCTCTCTGCCATCGACGCCACCATGACGCCAGACAACACCCTCTTCCTACGCGAGTCCATCTCCGCGCATCGGACGCCGAGTCTCCAAAGCGCCATGCCGCCGAGATCCGCCGCGCCATCAATGTGTGAGATGAAGCACCGCTCCACCAAAGAAGCCGTCCACTGGTCCCTCGATCCCGTGTGTACCTCCAAGAATGACGCCCCCAAGGGGGGAACGACACCAGAGCGCCGCCGTCATCCGATCATCCAATCTAGGGTTTCCCCCGGAGGTAGCAGAGAGTGGCCTTGAACTTCTCCACGGCGATGCCTTCAAGAAGGGAACGACACATATAGCGCCGCCACCGCCGGCCTTGGCAGTAGCCGAAAGCAAGTTTTCACCCAGATCTGTTCAAAGAAATCCAACTCTCATGCACGGGCCGCTGCCATCATCAGCACCACCAGACCGAGCACACGCCGCCGCTGACACCTCCACGGTGCCTAGAGGCCGCGAGACTCGCCGCCACCACGCTTGACAGGCAGCCACAGCCGGGCCCGAGAGAACCTGATGTAGGGTGGAACCCTAGATGGCCGATCTTTCACGAAAGGAGCGGATCCCTACGAGGAACACGAAGAACACGAGGGGGAAAACGAGGGAAAACACAAGAGAAACACTCAACCAACAAGAAATAGATCACACATGTGCTAGATCCTCGAAACACAAAGAGAGATACAAGATCCAAAGTCAACAACGGACGATACAAACGGTAACCGGGTTCTTCTCCGTGAGGAGGTCTTGATGGGGCCACCCAAGAGGGGGTCTTGAATCCAAGGGGATCTTCTCCGTAGAGGGGCCGCGGTCTCTCTCGTGGAGTAGATCTGTAATGGATGAGCGTAGCTCTATCTCTCAAATGAGCTATCACAACGCTAACCCTAGAAAGGAGGAGGGAGAGGTCTATTTATAGTCTTAGTGCAAATGGGGGGAAGTGAAGGGGTACATGGGCCTCAGCCCGCAACTGGACACAGCCAGGTACCGGACGTCCGGTGGCTCGTGGGCGGCCGGTTGTCCGGTAGAGGCCGGTCGTCCGCTCGATCTGGCTCGGATGTTGGTGTAGCGGATTTCCGGTCTGGACCGGTCGTCCGGTGGCGTCGGACGTCCGCTCGTTTGGCTCGGGTGCAGGGACACCGGTCGTCCGGTCTAGACCGGTCGTCCGGTGGATCTTCAGGCGCCGGACGTCCGGACCCGACCGGTCGTCCGGTGGCTGGAGCTTCTTCAACAGCTCTTCTTCTTGCGTCTTCTCTTCCAGGCTTCCCTCGCGGATGGTGTAGGTGATCCTTGGCGCTTGCACTCCTCCTCGTCATCCGTGAAGCTCCGACAATACCTATGCATGCACGATGGAGGGTCAAGTAGTATACCGTCCTCGAAGGGGTCAAGTGAGCACGTGTAAAGGAGAGGATTCACCTTTATGTATGTGAAGTAGATGTCGCACGTGTCACTTGCTGAATGAACTCTTGACATGGTGATGTCCATAGGATGCTCCGCATCATCCCCTCCCCCTTAGGAAAGATCCGACCTCGGATCGAAATCCAAATCACCATGGGAAAGAGATGGCATCGCCGTGTTGTAGTGGTCGATCACCAAGTTCTCGTCATCTTGAAGCTTGAAATGGGCACTCTTCAATGTCGCACCGTCTCGTGAGTCCTTCAGAAGGAGCAAGGAGAACAAACACTTGGAAAAACAAATGCGGTTAGCGTTAGTGCAAAACCAAGCATTCAAGAGGTGATTCACCCAACAAGTGTTGTCATCAAGCATAGCATATGGTGTGACAAAGGATTGTGACATGGCATGTAAGCACATAAATTGAGCACAAAGAAGGACATCATGGAAACAAGCATGTGAATGTGAGGTAGTGATGCAAATATGTGTGACAAGAGAAGAAGCATCTACCTCAAGTTCATAGCAAGCATTCACAAATTGCTCAATGTAAGGTCGATGGTAGGCATATGAATCATTCACAACACCAAGTAAAATGAAGTGTCTAAACACATGGGTCAAGTGCAAGACAATCCAAGCATAATGTGCATGGGGTGTAGTGAATATAGTGTGGCACTCAACACAATAGAAAGAGCAATTGTTCATCATGTGTGAGGCAATCAAGTCAAGCATAGTAATCAAGTCGTGCAAGCTAGTAGTGCGAAGATGCAACATACTAGAGTAAATCATGGCAATCGTGTCATGAGAGCAAATAATAGGCATAGGCAATGCACATGACATATCGCAAGCACAAACACAAAGCAAGATGAAAGTATCATCATAGGCATGGGGTACAAAGCAAACATCGCAATAACAAGCAATATCTCCACCAAGCTTACAAATACACATACAAGTATGAGAATCAATCATCATGTGTAATGCAAAGCATGGGTCACAAATGCATGGCAAAAGCATATGAATGAGCATATCATGCAAAGTGAACATGGCAAGATGGGCAAAGGATATATAATGGACAACAACCCATAGCCAAGTGAGGGCCATGTAGAAGAAATGCGCGAAGTATTTGCGCGAAGAGAGCGGTGGGAAAGACACTCCATGGGATCCCAAGTCATCATTGCTCTCTAGAGCTCGTTTTGTCAACTCATGAGATTGCGAGGTTGACAAGAATTCATGGGTACCTACACAAAAGAGACACAAACGGAAGAAATTGTGTGTGTGGTAAATGTACACATCATCCATCATGATGTGTATGTGCACGTGAAAGTTAGCACAAGATAAGCGTTGCTCAAAGAAATTTGATGCATGGTATAAGAACATGTCATCCATCATGAAAGAATAGTTATTGTGTATAACACGATGGGGATGCAAATTGAGCATACAAATATATGGCACATCAATATCATGTTTATTCATGGGGAGCATATTGTGCACATAAGTATGAGGATCATGCAATGGATGGGAGTGATCAAAATCTCCTAAAATGTATGAGGAAACTATGGGGGTCTCCTCATGAGCAATATTGGAAACATCATATGAAGAAAATGGACAACATCCAAAGCAATGCATATCCGAAGCTAGGTGGTTATGGCATGGTATATGAGATAAATGATGCAAAGGTAGCATGTCAATATCATCACAAGAGAAACAAATGCCAATAACCATAGGCTTGTCATCTATGCCATAAGTGTAAATTGGGTTAATCTTAATGGCATATGCATAGTCACTATGAAGAGATTGCAAATATGACATGTGGTCGATCTCATGCATAGCATATGACAAGTCAAGCGGATTGGCAAACATGATGTGACCGAGAGAATTAGCATAAGAAATCCTATGCAACATGGCATCACAACTAATAGACTTCACATGAGAATCATCATACTCATCGTAAATGGGCAACCAATCATCACATGAGGAAGTCGCACTAGCATGAATCATGGAAATAGGTGGATCAACGTCATGCAAGCAATCAATGTCAAGAATGTCCACTAGTGGGACTAAAGCATCACCTTCACCTATGTTACCATTGTCATTCCACTCATGTGGTGTAGGTGAGGTGGGAAAGACCGAATGGTGGTCAAGATCATCATTGTGATGGAACCATGTGGGGGGTGCATCATATTCCATCATGGCCATCGTCTTGTCCAAAGGTAGGACGAAGTCGTCGAGAATCGGCGCATCATCATATAAGGGACCTAGCACCAAATGAGAAGACACAATAGAGGTAGTGGTCAAGTCGTTAGTGTTAAAAGTGGCCTCACATGACCTATCAACTATCTCACTCTCTCTATGTGGTGGTTCACTCACTCCCTCAAAATAGGTGCACTCAAACTCACATATGGTGGAGTCACTCATCTCACTCAAGTGGTGGGGGTTGTGGCTCTCCTCACATGGGAATTGTGGCAACACATATATGGGGCTAGTGGTGAAGTCACTCTCACTCTCAATATGGTGGCACAAGTCACTCAAGTCATCATACGTCGCCGTGGTCGAAGGGAAAATCCCATGCTCAACCATCTCGTTGTCGTCACCGTGTATGAAAGCCGAAGATGGCACATCATCACTCTCGCCTCCTAAGATGGAAGCATCATCCTTGCTCGCCACCTTGTCACTCGCCTCCAAAGCTTGGTCCTTGAGGGTCTCCGTAGTCGTACTCGTCGCCGTACCGTCTTGAAAAAGAGTCATGGAGGACTCGGCATCGTCAATGCCACAAAGAGGGATGGCGTCGAACTTGGGAGTATCGTCTTGGAGCTCGTCGGGCCTGGACATCGTGGTGGTACTAGCCTCATGCTCGTTCTCAGGGAGCTTAGTCGTCGCGAAGTGAGCTTGGGGTGGAGAAACTTTGGCCTTCATGAGTCCTTGTTCCGCCTTGAGAGCACCAATGTAGTTGTCGTCGAGGGACTTGTAGTTCTCGAGGAAGATCGTCTTGGAGATGTCGTTGTGCAATCCCATCATGAAGTGGAACTTCATCGAAATGGGGTCGTCCACGCCGGCTCGTCGCAAGGCAATCTTCATCTCCTTGAAGTACTCGTCGATGGACTTGGATCCTTGGATGGTGTTCTCCAATTGGCGTTGAAGTTGTTCCGTGTAGGTTGGAGGCACAAACTCTCGCCGCAAAGCTCTCTTTGTCTTGGGCCAACTCATGTCGTAGCTCTCTGAAGGTATGTGAAGCCACCATGTGGACGCGTAGTCGTGGAAGTTCTTTGTGGCGCACTTCACTTGATCTTCGGGAGGGACTTGATGTAGCTTGAGGTAGTCGTCCATCAAACGCTCCCACTCGAGATACTCCTCGGGTTCTTGAGTCCCATAGAAAGGAATCACGTGGTCGATGTCGAGGTCGTAGTAGCTCGTGGAAGTCGTGGACTTGAGCTTGGGGAGCTTCTCTTGAGCGTAGTCTTGAGGTGCTTATTGGCGAAGATGCCATATATCCGAAGGCGAAGATGCCTTGAAGTCGCTTGGCGAAGATGCCAGAGTGGTTGGTGTAGCCGTAGTTCCGTCTTGGTGGTGCTTGTCTCGCGGTCTTCTCTTGTGGTCATGAAGTTTGGACTTGGCGTGAATGTCCTTGCTCACCGCAACGGTAGCAAATCATCTTCTCTTTCTTGCGCCCCCACTTAGCGGCCCTCTGACCATCCGGCTTGTCAGAAAGCTTGTCAGAACTATGCTCACGACCCTTGACCCCATCCTGCAAGGGTACCGGGACCTTGGTAGAAGCCATCGCAGTGACCACCGCCATGGCCTCTCCCGATAAATCTGCTGGCTGCATCTCCGCCGTTTCCGACGACTTGCCCGTATCAAAGGCCTCAGTGTCGGCCGTGACGGCCGTAGCCTGCGGTGGTGGAGGAGGGGGATGCTGCCGGTAGTGGGACGGACGCCTAGCCCCGCCCCTACCACCACGAAAGCCCCGGTAGCCTCCTCGGGACCGATAATCCGGACTAGAAGCCCCCTCCACGAAGTTTCCCGGTGGCGCATAAAACGGACGCTCCTCGGATCCATCACTTTGCCATGCGTATCCACGGCCACCTCCAGTCGATGACGACCCACGATGGTTGGCCTGGGGCAGCGGTAACACGACGGTGGGAGGGGGGGGGGCAGGGGAGGGTGAGGCGTGCACAACCCATTAAAAAATGGTTGTATGTCCAGCATGAAGTTCATTTATTTTCAAATAAAATGTAATTGGGTTTTTGGCCATTTACAACGCAGCAGTATATCGTGCACCCTTGGTTCACGTGTAGCCAGGATAACTGGTCATACGCCTATCAATAATTTATTGTAAACTATGCTCATATCTACATGCAAACTAATTATGATGTAACATTCCTGCCGTAGCTCCATGGAGCTATGAAACACCATCCATGAAAGAATCGGTCACTTCTGGATTTGTCATATTTGACTTCAAACTTAGGTAGTCCCTCCTAATAAATTTAGATCGAGGACTACTGTTTTAGATTGTAACTTATAGATTAAAGGGTGCTTCCCTCAATGTGGTAGTTTCAAGTGGTTGGCTTGTCATCTGTTTCGACAATTGTTTGCATATCTTTTATTAGCTACTAAGATATCTGCCATATATTTCTTCGCACAACCTATTTGCAAGTCACCTGAATTTTGAATTCGCGTAAGTCGATTATGGAGAGAAGACATGCACAGCCTCGAGGCTGAGTACGGCGCCGCGATGAGTCCGAGGGTTGACTGGTTTGGGTGGGGAGGTGCGGGCTCACCGGAGAAATCTAACGCCGGGGAGGTTTAGAGGGATGGCCTGGGGCAGCGGTAACACGACGGTGGGAGGGGGGCAGGGGAGGGTGAGGCGTGCACGGGAGCGCCGCGGGTAGCGGTGGCAGGCCGCCCGGCTGGCACTAGATCGGGTGGCCAGAGGAAGGAACAGACGGGAGGTTGAAGAAAGAAGGCAGGACGTCCGATTTCGGTCCGATGGCCCAAAAAATCGACTTACGCAAATTTAGTTTTCAGGTGACTTAGAGCATCTTTAGCAGATCCTGTAAACTGCGGTACCGCAAATTTCGTTTATGGGATACTGTAAACCGAATTTGTGGTACAGCGGACGGCACGAAAGATCAGATCCTTCAACACATACCGCATAATTTAAACATGCTGGCCAGTTCTAGAAAAAAGACCACAAGAAGGCCGTCCCCCATGCCGCTCCTGCGAGCGGCCCGGGCAGAACCCTAGATCGCCGCGCCGCTCTCCTTTCTCGTCCTCCTTCTCCCTCGCCGCCGGGCAAAGCCCGCGCGTGCGTCGGCGGCGGCGGGGCTCCCTCCCTCCTCGTGAGGCTCCTGGGCGGCGCGGGACGGCCGGCCCTCGCGGCGGCGCTCGGCTCGGCGGCAGGTTGGGCTGCCGGCGGATCTGCGGGGCTCCCCTTTGGTGGCACTGCGGCGATGGCGGCGGCGTGGTCTGTGCGGGGCGGCGAGGCGCGGGCTCCTCCTCCTCCCGATCTGATGGCGCCGCGGTGGCGCCGACACTCGGGCGTGCGGCGGGGTCCGCGAGGGTGGTCATCACGCGACGTCTTCCTCCCCGATCTGATGGCTTCACGGTGGCGCCAGTGCTCGGGCGGCGGTTGGCTTCGGCAAGCGGTGGCGGGCGCTGGGCTCTCGACGACGCTCCGGCTTGTGCAGGCGGCGGCGGTCCCTGTGCGCGGTCGGCGGCTCTGTCTCTGACCCGGACGGCGCGGGGGATGGCGGCGGCCCGGCGTGGCCGGCGATCTGGATGCGGTGGTGCCGGCGGCTCGCTGATTTGCCGGTACTCCAGGGTCTGCCTGGTGGTGCTGGTGATGACGGCGGCCTGTGCACGAGAGTTGGATCCCTTCGAACTGTTCTGGGTGAAAACTTGCCTTTGGCTTCTGCTAAGGCCGGCGGTGGCGGCGCTATCTGCGTCGTTCCCTTCTTGAAGGCATCGCCGTGGAGAAGTTCAAGGCCACTCTCAGCTACCTCCAGGGGAAACCCTAAATCGGATGATCGGATGACGGTGGCGCTCTGGTGTCGTTCCTCCCTTGGGGGCGTCATTCTTGGAGGTACACACGTGATCGAGGGACCAGAGGACGGATTCTTTGGTGGAGCTGTGTTTCATCCTACACACTGATGGCGACGGATCTTGACGGCGTGGCGCAGTGCAGATTCGGAGTTCGCTGTGGGAGGATGGACTCACGCAGGAGGACGACGTTGTCGGGCGTCGTGGTGGCGTCGATGGCAGAGAGACCTGGCACGGTACTTGCAACAGTACAGCTCTGAAGATGGATTGGTGGCAGGTGGCTGCGGCGGCCTCATACCCGGCAGGGTCCTGGTTGAGGAGTGCGCCAGACTGGTAGGTGCCACATACCCGGCAGGCGTCCTGGTTGGGATCTCAGGTCTTAGATGTTTATGTTTGGTTGCGATGTCTGTTTGGTATTAGGCCCAGACTATCTGCGCCCTTTCATCAATTGGATAGGTGTAGCGATAGTTGTTGCTTAGACGGTGGCTTTAGTCTTGCTGTTGTATGGCTTTGTAAGGTCTTGTGATAATAATTAATAAAGTGGCTGTATGCATCGCCGAGATGCATAGGCCGGGGGTCATCCTCCTTTTCTAAAAATAAATAAATAATTTAAACATGCTAGTTCCCGCCACATACTTCCCTAGATTTAAACATAGTTCATACGACAAACTTGAAAACATACTAGATTAAAAACCTGATCTACTCATCATCATCCTTCTTGACATGGAGATGATACTCCATGACGGAGCTGGAGAGGGCTTGCGCGGAGACGTACTCTTCCGTGACCACCTCGAGCCACATGGCGGCCCCTTCTTCTCCGGCGGCGGCCGCCTCCTTCGCTTCGAAGAACTTGCGCTCCGCCGCCTGGAGGCGCTTAGTCGTCGGCCAAAGGAGCTCGTGCAGGCGGTTCAAGTTCCTTCACGTCCGTTCACGCCGCTGCGGGAGAGGGCGCCGCGCTCCTGCGCCCTCATGCAGCTCAATTCCTGCACCGGCGGGCGGATGGCGGAGCTCCCGGCCTCGTCGTCTTGACGGCCCCGCTTCTGCAGCAGCAAGGCGCCTCAGCCCCCTAGACCACCACGCCTGCATCCTCCGCTAGACATTGGTGCCAGTTTTTTGAGGCTGTGCGCGCGGCAAACGATGGCCGGAGGGATCTTGATTTGTCACCAGAGGGTGCTAGATTACGGCGGAGGGGAAAAGGGATTTGCTGGATGCAAACCCTAAACTGGCTGGTTTCTGGTATATATAGCGAATTCGGCAGAGTTTTATAAGCTACTCGTAAATTTCTTACGGGCCGGGCCGTTTTTACAGTATCTGATCGGGCTGTTTTTTTTTCCGCATCCTGTATATCGGCCGGAATTTAATGGGGTGACGAGCTTTTAAGGGTTCTGCTAGAGATGCTCTTACAAATAGTCACTCCCATATTTGTTTTGCTTTTTCTATTCTTCTGATAGGTGTTGAGTGTAATAGGAATTTACTAAACTTTGATATGGGGTCCTTCCCTACTCTTCTCAGACGCAACAATGGTGTAATCATATGCTTTGTTTTGTAAGAGTTATCCAGAAATTAAAATCCAAAAAAGGTAGGCGAATGATAAACAAAACTAACAGGAAAAATAAGGGGTATTCTACTTTGTTTTCCTACTGTATTTCGACACTTACTTATTTTTCAAATTTCTACTAAATAAAATCGGTATTTAATATATGTTTCTATGTTGCTATTTTTTTAATGTTTTCTTCTCTGATTCTACACTTATTTGTAGATATTGAAACATCCTCGGAAGACCAGGTTTAACTTACGGAAACATATTGTTATCATTGATGAAATTGCAAGGCATTGGAGGTGTAGGTACTGTGGTATGGATGGACATGGCAAAACATCTAGGCTCCATTATCATCTTGCTGGCGTCTTTCGTCATCCTAAGTGCACAAGTGTCCCTAAAGAAGTTTTTGCAAAGGCAAAACACCATATTCTAATAAAGAGAAGGCCCGGGATGAGAAAGACTGGGCAGCAAGCTCCTCCAGAGCCACAAATTCTTGCACAATCCAGTGTAATACTGGAGAACAATGATCCAGCATTTAGCAATCTTCCACAATTGCCAATAAATGATTTGTCGAGCGAGGTGAACTTTATAACTGTATTCTCATTTATATTATTCCCTGTGGCTATATTAATCAGCCCATTAATTTAAGACATGCTATTTTATATGTCAGTTTGGTTGAAACTGGAATGGGTTGAAGAGTGTTCAGGCTATGATTTATAGTTTCTGCTAGCTCTGTCAGTTTTGTGCCAGTTGTGGTTATTTATATAATCCATTAAGTATATTGGTAATTACTAATAATACAATCATGACTCATTACACGGGACAATCAAAGTATGACATGCGAGATTTTTGGAAAATGCATATTTATTGGCTTCTCTTAGCAGGAACCATGTAATCTTAATCTCTCTTTATGCCACACTTTTTTTGTACAACCTCAAAACTGAAAAGATCTTGCTCTGGTATTTTGTTAAGAAATGGCCTGCAGTGTTGACTGTTGAACATCTGATACTTTAACAGTTAAAGACGCTCCCTCAGGTTGCTGGTCTTCTCTCCAGAATAGACACAGTTCTACTGAACAGACTTCACCAACCCTGCCATTTGCTAAACATCTATCATGACATTAGGGAAAAGTGTAAACTTCAATATCAATTAAGACCCAAGATGCTAATTGCTATTGTCATGTATTTATATCACAACTCAAATTGGGAACACACCTTTCTGTCTCAGTGAGCATACTGTTGGAAACTTTATATTTGCTTTTGGTGCTTGCACATCCTCTTTTGGATTGAATGAATATATTCTATTGCTGTATCTCGCAGAGCTGGAAAATATAAGTTTGAAGTAATCAGTTGCAGTTTAACTCTGATCCTTTTTCCTTTTGGGCAGTATGCTCAATTGCTCATCCGTTTTAACATATACCCCTGTTCCACAAAGAAGCGTCCTTGTTCCTTGATTCCTTGCAAATTTAACTTTACTAAGAACCACTCCAAAGTCAAACCTAGTTTATTTTAAGTGTTCTGTGTCCAACTTCCTCAGTTTCATTTATATTCTTTGTTGATGTGCTATCTTGTTGTACTGTTGAATTGTCAGTTTTTGCACAGCTCATTCATCATAGCACTATATGAGTGGTGTGTTCTGTTTGCAGTTCTCATATCATATGGCATGATTTCACTATGCACATGCATGTCATGATTTATTTTGTATTTACGAGATGCCCCGTGTGAATTTGTAGGTGCGTTCCAGTTACCCGACAAGGTTAAGGGACAATGCATGGGAACATTCACTGTTTTTTGACAGAGAAAAAGGACACTGGAAGTGCAAGTGGTGCAGCTTAGAGGGCTATCATGGTGTAACTAGATTAAAGTGGCATCTTGTTGGCTGGCAAAATCATCCTCGATGCTGTAAAATTCCGGAAGATGCCGCTAAGAGGGTTAGAGACCAAATGATATCAAGGGAAAAGAAGAAAGTGAGAAGATCAGGTCCACATGCCGGTATTGACAGTGGTGACATTCTTTGCTCTTCTATGAGTTCACAATTTGATGAAGAGCATTTCACTATAGCTGTGCAGAATAGTAGTTCTTCCCAAGCTTTTGATGAAGCTAACAGTATATCAAATACACGCAACGCGTTATCAAATACTATATCCGGTTCTCAGGTGAGTCCTTGTTTGCTTCTATTCTTTTCCTGCACTGTGTTGGAATCGGGATATCAATTATGAGAATAGATTAGTGGACTACATTCAGTGTTTTACTGACATGTATGTCTTTGGGTGGAGGCAATGCATTTTGACCCCTCTACAAGAAGTCTAGGGCTAGAATAAATGTACAATCTCCTCACAAGTAACGAATTGTAGCAGCTTCATGGGTGCAGCAGGGACTCACTGTCCTGGAACTTATTATCAATTTTAGCTGGGCCATTTTCTTATAGAGCATTAGGGTAGAAATTTGGATACTAATGGAGAGTCGATAGTCAAGATTGCTTAACCTAGTGATTTATTACTGACAGACTTGTCATTATCTTTTAATTGACAGGCTTATTTCAATTGTAGGAGTAACATTACAGTTATCTCTTGTATCATTATTTTCTCTGGCTTAATCTCTTAAGTACTAATTTGAACGGTTTATCATGCAGCCACTCATGGAGAGGCCTCATGGAATATTATATAGTAACACAAACAAATCTGAGATGCTATCTAGAAGAAGTGACTGTTGGAGTCACTGGAGATATGTTTTGAATGGCCTGATGCATTTGCATGGTGTACAGGAGGGTGCTGGCATCCAGAGTTGCATCCGTGATGTCCTCCACAGTTGCTCTGAATTTGAATCTGTAAGTGATAAGACTAATTATTACTAGAAAATTGCAGTTGTATTTTGTTGTTATACACTTATTACACTCTTATTTAGGGACCAGTTGTATTGCATTGTCTTATCAAATGCCCACAATATTTTTCTCTACTATATCAGCTCAGGGACAAAGTGGAAATGGATTCTGACAGAACAGTGTCAAGGAATACGGGTATTGCTGAGTGCAAGAACGTTCTTGTGGACATTTTGAGATCAGAGGATTTTGCCTTGTTATGCAATGTTCTTCGCAAAACTGTGCATCAAGATGAGGAAAGGACTAAGTATTTCGATTTTGGTGTGATTGACTCTAGAATGAAAAATGGAGAGTATGGGTGTGCACCTGAAATATTCAAAGATGATTTAAAACTGGTAATAATCTTGCAACTTTTCAGCTTTCAATATTTCTTTTAGTATTGTGTTTCACAGCTAACTTTGACAATGTGCAAATATGTAAAATCCCGTTAGCATATATTATGAGGTTCTAGAGAGATATTCTAGTTTGTTCTGATCCCCTGTTATGAATAGCACTTGTATGCATTATGGTATATATGCAGGAAAACTATATACAATGGAATAGTTACAGATCTAATATATACTCCATATATGGAAGGAGTACATGTCTACCATTGTTCACTGTATTCTCTGTGTGCACTACCATGGAATAACAAATTGTATAATGTTTGTTTTCAATGGTCATCACTCAAAATTATAACAATTAGATGATCATGAGAGTAATGCAAATTTGCAAATCATAAGTTGTGTATCCCTCAAAGGAAATAACGTAATGGCTGTGCCACCGGCGCTCTATCCAGTTCGGTGTTCGCACTGACTTGAACTGACTAGCTACCATACTACCTGCCAGTTTTGGGTTCTTACGAGTTCAATACCCAGTTCTTTCTCTAAATCCAAGCTCTTCAGGCTATGCCGTCAGTTCCTTTCGGTCTCCCTAAGCGTTATCTGCTACTCACTGCTTTCTAAACTGACTATAAATTTATTTTGTATGGCATGTATTTAAAAAAAAATTGGGGTGGTGAATGGTAATTAACAGTTGAAATATTTGTGTAGTTGTGGGAAAATCTTAAAATGGCTGGCCAAGATATCATTGACCTAGCAAATAATCTTTCAAGCCTCACAGAAGCCTCCTACACAAATCAGGCAAGTTTTTGGTCGCTGGGTTTTAATTATATTCTCTTAGTTTTAATATTTTGAATGCTTTATACTTCTCTATGTTTCAGTTAGAAAGGAATATTTTTTCATACATTTACTTGATACTGATAAGCACCTTTGCATTGGAATTTGGTATTGCATTCTTTAGGTTGGAAGACAAAGAGGATCATGTGGTTGTGAGGAGGAACTCAAGGTGACTATTCTGTTGCTAGCTTGGATGTTTCCATGATGGATTTATTCGCTTTGCTCAACAGTATGCTACCACTATTACAGGGAGCTGTGTTGGGCAGCTCTGAACCCAAGAAACTGGTCGAATCAGCTACATCAGTACCCTCGAACTCACAGGGATGCCAACCATTGGACTATCCAGACCGAACAGATGTTTCTGATGTTCAAAAGGGCAGTGCCTGTGACCAATGTGGCAAAGAGACGAGAGGTGTCAGCACCGTCATATGTAATGTATGCAAGTTAGTGTGTCACATGTCATGCATTGATCCTCCGATACCATCCACGTCGACGGGAAGCTGGTATTGCAAAGGCTGCAGCAGTACCACCTGCAATGAATTAGCTCAAGGAGGTTATGAACCGAATTGCGTGCATGGAAATTGTGTCCTATGCAAAAGACTTGAGGTGTGCAGGCCCCCAGAATGCAAAGAACAGACACCTGTTGGTAAGTCAAGAGCAACTGTGCTTTCCAGTACTGAGGGTCGGGAACTGTCGAACATTGACCCCGGTGGTTCATGCAAGATATGTGGAACTCCTGAAGAGGATGCCAAGAGATTCCTCGTATGTGGTCACAGCCACTGTCCATACAAGTACTACCACATTTGCTGTCTGAAGTCTAAACAGATTGCTAGCGTTATGCAGCGGGACAAACCGTGCTGGTACTGTCCATCATGCCTTTGTCGGGTTTGTCTATCTGACAGAGATGACGACCTGACCATTCTGTGTGACGGCTGCGACGAGGCTTATCATCTGTACTGCATAACACCTCGGCGTACTTGGATACCCAAGGGGAAGTGGTATTGCTCGCATTGTAGCGTGGAGAGGGCAAAGGCGGGGATGAGACGGTATGAGAAGAAGATGCTGAAGCAGCATCACAAGGATGATGATGCGAGGCTGGAAAGTAGGAATTTTGCAGCGGTGGATTTGCTGCTTTCTGCTGCAGAGAAGCTGAGGGAGGATGGGCAAGTGGTGGCTTGTGCAGATTACTAGAGAAGGTAGATACTAGTAGTATATCATGGTGTGGCCTCGTTCTTCTTTCAGTTGTGTAACTGGACACGCCCGAAAGTCTTGGTGTTTTCTTGTCGTCAGAATCCCCACCATCGGTTTTGGATCAAGTTGCTTAGAACCAGAATGGCATGTGATGCTTGACCAGCAGAGGACATGCATCCTGTATGAAGTTGGTTAGTTGGGTTCATGACTTATTTTGAGCTACACTACTTTCTCAGCAGCAAAACTTGAAGAGAGCTTGGGTATTCCTGTACAATGTTAGTGTTGTTGAATGGAGTTTTTTCAAGGATGATCATAGATAATCAATCCCTCGCAAAAAAAGAAGATCATAGATAAGCAACGCCTAGATGGCTCCAGAAAGGTTCTACATTACACCCACGGCTCCTAGAGCCCACGTCTTCACACGCTGACAACTCGCTGTCAGACAACCCTTGTACCCTAGAATGCAACACGCTGTCCTCCAGTTTCGTCCCTCTAGTTGTACCTGCTGAGCACACAACACTAGCCGAAGGTGAAGCATCGTTGAACACCACCCTGTTTCGATGTTTCCAAAGTTTCCAAGCCACCGGTGTCACACCTGTCCAAAGTGTCTCAAATTTCTTGGCCTACCACTTGACAAGCTCGGAGTCATGGTTGGGTAGCCAATGGGGTCTTCCCCAATGCTGCTGCTGGAGCGGGGAAAGGGACCCACTCTTGTTGTAGATAAGCTCTCCCGAAACTCGGTTAACAAGAACCCTAGTGGATGAAAGATGCATGCAAGCAATCCAGCCATCCACGCAATCTACTTGAGCCCAAATCCTAGATCTTGGAGGACTTCCATCAGGAAGGCCCAATCCACCGTGTTTTTCTTTATTTCTTTTTTGAGTCTGGATGCCCTTCATTTCATTAACCAGAACGACCAGCCATGTCGCTTGTAATCAAAGCGTGTACAAAATCCGGCGCCCCATCCGGCAAAAAAAGGGTGAAGATGCATGGCCCATACTCGCTTCGTGAGCAGCTAGAGAGTCAGCTACCTTATTACAGCCTCTTGGACAAAAAGCAATATGAAACTTGAAGAATAGGGTTAAGCGTATGCAGTCGATGCAGGGACGCGTGCATGTTGATATAAGGGCCGAAGCCAGGATAGATACAGAGTTAGTTAGGCCTCGGATTGATCTCCAAGTTAGCTAACAACTAGATAAGATCATATCACAGAGACCTAACCGAATACACAACACGCACGCCTACACACCCTGACAAATACAACACATATACGGTTTATATTCTACCGTGTATGTTTACAATGTTTAACACTCCCCTCAATCACAACTATCCAAGTTGAGGTTGTGTCTAAAGGCCTCAAGCTGCTTAAGAGTAAGAGGCTTAGTGAATCCATCTGCAACTTGATCTCCAGTAGGTATAAACCTAATATTCAACAATTTATCTCCCACCCTTTCGCGAACAAAGTGATAGTTTATTTCAATATGTTTGGTCCTGGCATGAAAGATGGGATTAGCAGGCAAATATTTGGCACCAAGATTATCACACCAAAGTGATGCAGCCTTTGGATGATAAACACCCAATTTTGTCAGCAGATTCTGAACCCAAATAATTTCTGCAGTGGCATTGGCTAAAGCCTTATACTCAGCCTCTGTGCTTGACCTAGAAATAGTGGGTTGCTTGTGAGCACACCAAGATATCAAGTTACCTCCAAGAAATACTGCAACGCCTCCTGTTGATCTTCTGTCATCAGGACAGTCTACCCAGTTTGCATCTGAAAAGACACTTACTAGAATTGAATCTGACTTACCAAGTCTGAGGCCATGACTCTTGGTTCCCTGTAGATATTGAAGTATCCTCTTAACTGCTGTCCAATGCACAGTACTAGGGGCATGTAACAACTGATAAACTTTGTTTACTGGATAAGAAATATCCGGCCTAGTCAAGGTCAAGTACTGGAGTGCTCCTACAATGCTCCTATACCTGGTTACATCCTCTGCGCCAAGTGCCTCTCCATCATACAGAGACAATTTTTCAGAAGTAGACAAAGGCGTAGATGAAGGCTTGCAACCCTTCATGCCTACTTTCTGAAGTATTTCTTGCACATATTTCCCTTGTGACAACACAATCCCATCTTTAACATTTTTTACCTCGATTCCTGACAAAAATACCTCACTGACTAGGACGTGCGGCGATGTCGCAATTGTGTACAAGTTAGGGAAGGTGGCATAGAACGGTCAAAATTTTGACCAAAAGAATTCAAGCCCGACGGCCAAAATTTTGTGTCAGATCCGTTTCCAGTGTCAAATTTCGCCCCTAAGAGGAATATTTCCTTGCATTTATAGATCCTAGACTAGATTTGAGACCCCTTTATGTTTGATGAAAAGAAGGAAGGGGAATGAAAATATTTAGCCTTGAGGATTCTGGACTAGAGTCCATCATCTCCCTAGGCTAGTTTTTTTAACATCTCTCTGGGCTAGTATCCAAATCCATTTAGCTATGAGCGCCAGGTTCATTTTCCGAGTATTACAAATATCTAGACCACCCTGGTTCTTGGGACGGCACAAATCAGCCCACCTAATCATATGATATTTCTGTTTTTTTGCATCGGCCTCCCAAAAGAATATGGCGCGCACTTTGTCGAATTTCCCATGGACCCCTTCTCCTAAAAGAAAGAGGCCCGTCACAAAGGTAGGAATAGCCGAACCCCACACATTAGTTAAAGTAAGCCTAGCGGCCAAGGACATCAATTAATCGCAACGTGTAACCACCTCCTGGACCGTGGGATACCAGTCCGATTCTACCAGGACTCTATCAGCAAAGGGAGGACTGGTTGAACAGTAGCCGGTGGAGGCTGGATGAACATGAGCCCGTGGATGAACAATCGTAGGTGGAGGCTAGAGGAGGTCGACGGTGGATCAACAATACTGTTGGGGATATGACTATCGGGTATGACCCGCCCAGGAGGGGCCGGGTCATCCCTATGGCGGGTCATCTGGATAAAGCCCAAGAGGATATTAACAATGATGGTTCGTATATAGGCTTAGTACAAGGCCTAACCAGGGGGCGGCTTACGGCCCATAAAGTGTAAACCGCCATGTACGTGTAGACTTTTAATGTAAGGCATGTAAGATACGTCACTGAGCCGGACATGTTGTATGAGCCGACCGGGACTCTGTAGGCCGCAGGGTGTCAACCCATGTATATAAGGGGATGACCCGACAGTGGCTTAGGGCAAGAAACATCAAATCGAAAGCCAGGCAAAGCGTGTTTGCTCCCTGGTAATCAAAACCCTAGCAATACCACCTCAAACCGGAGTAGACCTTTACCTGCACCGCAAGGGGCCGAACCAGTATAAACTCCTCGTGTCCTTTGTCCCATTTTAACCCCTTTAAGCTAACCTCGTCGTAATGGCTCCACAACTAAGTCCTATGAGGAAATCTGCCGTGACACTTCCACGATAGTTGGCACCCACCGTGGGGCCAGCGCATGATGGTTTCGACTTCTTAAAGGGCAGCTTCGAAGGGCTCAAAGGATACGCTGTGGGCATGATGACCAAGAGTCGTTGCGGCAAGCTTTACGTCGACGATGCGGGCTGGGGCCCCGAGGCCGGCTCAATTGAGTACGGGTACCGGGTCCCCTTCGGCGGAATCCACATCTTCATCGGCAAGATTGGCGAGCCGGGTCCTGAGCCGGACATCTGCACCGACATCATTGAGATGGCTCAGCGTGCACGACCCGCCCGGGCTCAATCCGTTGTAAGACATGTCTTCGTTGGGTTCACCCATGGGGCTGAGTTGGAAGGTTCTGTCTCTGGCGGTGAGACAGAAATCTGCTCTGAGGATGAGTCCACAGGCGAGACCAATTCAATGTCTCAACTGCAAGATGGACGGCTTGGGGGCTGTTTCGATGGCGACAGTATTCCAGACCCCCACTAGCCATCAAACAGGGTGGCGATCTTCATGGCGGGCACCTAGCCGGTTCTCAGCTCGATAGCCGCCACGGCCATAACATCTGGTGCGGCAGCAATGACAACTATAGGTGCTGGCGGGTCAGCCCGCTCGATGGCTCAAGTTTTAGCAGATCTATTGGATGCTCTAGCAACTCTGATGGAGGTTAAGGTAACCCCAGACAACCAGGAGTAGCACAAAGTAGATATAGCTAAGTTGCGTGATGAGATAGCGTAGGCTAAGGCGGACTTAGCGGCAGAAAACACCAGGATGGTTGCAGAGAGGGCCGTTTTGGACGCCCAAGCACAGCGGATTCAAGCAGATTCATATCGGCTCAAGGTAGATCAGAACGCTTCACACGAGGTCTTGAGGAGAAAGCATCAGAGTCGTTTGCCCTTGGTTTATGAGTCGAGGGACCTTCTCAATACCCCTGGAGCAGGGGCCAGTAACCCGCCAGTGGTGAATCAGATGGTTGAACCGCCTGGCCAGCCGCATATGAACAACACTCCGCCTTTGCGTGTGGTGACACCACCGGGTCATTACTCCACCCCTCTGGACAACATGATTGCTGCAGCTACACAATTGGCGGCTCTGCCCGTCGAGGGTGGAACTCCAGCGGCGGCTGAAACTCGAAGGGCCAGGGAGCTTCTTCAAACAGCTTTGGTGCAGCAGCAGGCTTACTCTTATAGTCATGATCACATTCATGCGACCCCTCATCTAAGCCGGAGCTACAACAGGCATATTGATTCACCAACAGTCTCGAGTACGGAGAAGCGCCATAACCAAGCTCATGGACATGACCCGGCGCACAATGGGGCCGGTGCACCAGATTCGGGGCACCAGGACAGAGCGCGTCGGGAGGCCGAGTTGGCAGCTCAACTAGCGGCTCATCAGCACGCGCCGGTTTATCCGACAGCTTCAATTGAGGCAGGTGTGACTTACAAGGCTTTCGGTGTGCCGTGTCTAACGACAGCTATACGAAATGAGCGTCTGCCCAAGGACTTCAAAGGCCCTTGTAAGGTGCCTAATTATACAGCCAGTCAACCCCCTGAGGCGTGGGTGGAGAGTTACGAGATGGCCATGGAGATGCTGGATGTTAGCGAGGCTGCATACGCTAAGTATTTCACCATGATGTTGGAGGGGACGGCTCGTACCTGGTTGAAGGGGTTGCTGGCTAATTCCATTGGGTCATGGGCGGAGCTGAAGACCCGATTTATCCAGAATTTTAAAGATACGTGCAAGCAGCCTATGTCAATTGTGGATCTGGTTTCGTGTGTGCAGGCCGAGGGCGAGTCAACGACCAGCTGGGTGCGTCGGGTCTCGACCATCATACATTCGTCATACAATATCAACGTCGGCTCAGCGATTCTGATGTTGGAGAAAAATTGCCGGTTCATTCCACTCAAGCAGAAGCTTGGGCGGCTCAAGCGTCATTGCAATGACGTGGGGGAGCTAATGGCGGCTCTTGTTAAGTATGCCGACTCTGATGGTACCAAGGACCCCTACTCTGAGGATGAAAGATTGGGAAAGGGAAAGAAGAGTAGCGGCATGAAAGGACAACAGTACAATTCTACCAATCAGGGTGGCAACGGTAAGCGCAAAGCTGATGACTTTGTGGCTAACACCGATGCGCGCAATTATAACCAGCATCGTAAGGGACAACCGACTCCAAGGACAGGGTTCGACCTTGAGGCAACGTTAAATCAGCCGTGTCCGAAACACGGGACAGATCGGAAGCCGGCTACCCATTCATGGAAGGATTGCAGCATAATGAGAAGCTTTCGGGAGTCCATCCAGCGCCACCATGTCCCAGATGGCGGATCAGGGTACGGTTCTCATGGTCTGGGTCATGGAGGCGGCGGCTCAAGCTCCGGGTTTCAAGGTCATGGTAACCAGGGTGGTTACAATCAGCAAAGTAATCAGGAGAGTCAACATCAGCAGCAGTCTGGTTCAAACCAACCCGAAGCACTTGAATAGCGGGCAATATCATGTCTTCACCATTAGCTTATGTAAGCGGGACCAGAAGCTTCATAAGAGGGCCGTGAATGCGATTGAGCCGGCGGTGCCACGTTATTTGCGGTGGTCAGAGTAGCCTATTGTGTGGAGTCGTGAGGATCATCCGCCCCGGGTTGATAATCCGGGTCACCTGGCTCTGGTAGTGGCACCTCAAGTTGGGGGTTATAAGTTTACTAAGGTGCTCATGGATGGAGGTAGCAGCATTAACATACTTTATTATGAGACCTTCCGCCGCATGGGACTGACAGATAAGAATCTTAAGCTGTCAAACACTGTCTTCCATGGTGTCGTGTCGGGTAAGTCAGCCTACCTGATGGGTAAGATATCGTTAGAAGTTACCTTTGGAGATGAGCACGATTCCAGGTCTGAGACGTTAACCTTCGAAGTGGTCAAGATCAAAAGCCCTTATCATGCTCTGTTTGGGAGGCCGACTTATGGTAAGTTCATGGCAAGGCCCTGTTATGTTTACTTGCATCTTAAAATGCCGGGTTATAAGGGCACCATCACATTGTATGGGAGCCGCAAGGCGGCCTTGGAATGTGAGGAAGGTGATGCGGCTTATGCTGAATCAGTTTGTGCAACGGAGGAGCTGAAATTTTACAAGGACAATGTTGACCCGGTAGACATGACGTCCTTGAAAAAGCCAACTACACAGCATGATCCCTCGTTAAAGTTTAAATCGGTAGATGATACTAAATTGGTTGACTTCGTCCCTGCTGACTCATCTAAGCAGTTCAGCAGTGCTAATCTGGATCCAAAATAGGAATTGCGCTCATCGAGTTCATCCGTGAGAACCGGGACATCTTTGCATGGAAGCTTTCAGACATGCCGGGTGTACCGAGGGAACTCGCTGAGCACACTCTTAATATTGACCCAAAATTTAAGCCGGTCAAGCAATTTCCTTATCGATTTAATGAGGAGAGGCGGAAGGCCATCGGTGAGGAAGTGGCCCGGCTCTTGGCGGCCGGGTTTATCGTTGAAGTTTTTCATCCTAAGTGGTTGGCTAACCCGGTGCTAGTACTCAAGAAGAATGGCACTTGGCGAATGTGTGTGGATTACACGGACTTGAACAAGGCCAGTCCGGCTGATCCATTTGCTCTCCCTCATATTGATCAAATCATTGATGCTACGACGGGTTGTGAGCGTTTGAGTTTTTTGGATGCTTACTCTGGTTATCATCAGATCAAGATGGCAGTTAAGGACCAGGAGAAGACAACCTTCATTACTCCATTTGGAGCCTTCTACTATGTGTCTATGCCTTTTGGGCTCAAGAGTGCCCAGGCGACTTATCAGCGGTGTGTTCAAAATTTCCTTTACAATCAGATTGGGCGCAATGTTCATGCTTATGTAGATGACACCATGGTGAAGTCAAGAGAGAAGGAGACCCTGATTGATGATTTGAAGGAAACGTCTGACAATCTCCGGGTCTACAAGATGATGCTCAACCCGGCTAAGTGTGTCTTTGGTGTACCAGCAGGCAAGCTCTTGGGTTTCCTGGTTTCTAACAGAGGCATTGAAGCTAACCCAGAGAAGATCAAAGCCATTACTTCATTGGCTAAGCCGGCGTGTATTAATGATGTTCAGCATCTGGCGGGTCGTATTGTGGCTCTGAGCTGATTCATAAGCCGGTCGGGTGAGAAGGCTATTCCTCTTTATCAGATGATGAAGAAGACAGATCGCTTTGTTTGGAGTGATGATGCTAATCAAGTGTTTGAGGATCTGAAGAAACAGCTGGCTGAGCCGCCCGTGCTTGCTGCCCCTATTGATAAAGAGCCTCTGTTGTTATATGTGGCTGCTAATAGCCGGGCTGTGAGTGTAGCCATCATGGTGGAAAGAAAGGAGGCAGACAAGGAGTACCCAGTCCAACGGCCGGTTTATTACATCAGTGAGGTGCTTATCGAGTCCAAACAGAGGTACCCACACTGGCAGAAGCTTGTGTATGGGGTTTTCATGGCAAGCTGGAAGCTTAAGCAATATTTTCAGGCTCATCCCATCACTGTGGTTAGTTCTGCTCCTTTAGGAGATATCATCCAAAACAGGGAAGCCACATGCCGAGTTGCTAAATGGGCCATTGAGCTTGGTCCTCACGGTTTAAAGTATGTACCACGTACAACCATCAAGTCTCAAGCACTTATGGATTTCATCAACGATTGGACAGAATTACAGGCGCCTGAGGAAAAGCCGGATAACACATATTGGACTATTCGTTTTGATGGGTCCAGACAGTTAGAGTGCTCGGGGGCTGGAGTTGTCTTGACTTCCCCACGATGTGATAAATTTTCTTATGTTCTGTGGCTGATGTTCCCTTGTACTAACAACGCGGCTGAGTATGAGGCCTTGCTTCATGGTCTTCGGATGGCTAAAGATATGAATCTGAGCCGAGTGAGGTGTTTTGGCGATTCAGATCTGGTAGCTTAGCAAGTTTCTGGTACTTGGGTTTCTAAGGATCCGCTCATGGCGGCTTATCGACACGAGGTTGATGCCATTGCAGGTCACTTCAAGGGTTATCAAGTTGAGCATATTGACCGAAGGAAGAATGAAGCGGCTGACAATTTAAGCCGGCTAGGGTCACAGCGTAAGCCAGTGCCACCTAACACGTTCTTGGATGTTTTACTCCACCCTTCGGTCAAATTACCTACGGAGGAGGATCTCGCTGTTCCTGACTCGGAAGCACAATTGGTGGCGGCTCTCCATGCTATTCCTGATTGGACGGTTCCGTATTTGGCTTACATGACCCGGGGTGAGTTGCCAGAGGATGAGGTCTTGGCCAGACAGATAACCCGGCGGTCTAAATCAATGACGATTGTCAATGGGGAGTTGCACCATCACAGTGTCACAGGGGCGTTTCAACGTTGCGTCTCTCCTGAAGAAGGTTGTGAGATTTTACGAGAGATCCACGAAGGAGATTGTGGTCATCATGTCGGCTCTAAATATCTTGTAGCCAAAGCTTTCCGTCATGGGATCTATTGGTTGACGGCTCACCCTGATGCTGAGGATTTGGTAAGCAGATGTGATGGCTGTCAGAAATTTTCACGACGAGCTCATGTGCCGGCTCAAGAATTGAGGATGATTCCAATTACTTGACAGTTTGAAACTTGGGGGCTTGATATGGTTGGGCCTTTTAAAAGGTCCAAGGATAAGAAGACCCATCTCTTGGTGGCAGTTGATAAGTTTACTAAGTGGGTTGAAGCAGAGCTGGTTAGTAAATGTGATGCCGCAACGGCGGTTCAATTCATGAAGAAGGTGATCTTCCGTTTTGGCTTTCCACACAACATCATAACAGATAATGGCACTAGTCTTTCTAAAGGCGCTATGGAAGAATTTTGTCAACGGGAGCACATCCGGCTTGACGTTTCTTCTGTGGCTCACCCTCAATCCAATGGGCAGGCAGAATGAGCAAATCAGGAGATTCTGCGAGGTATCAAGCCCCGGCTTGTGGTTCCTTTGCAGAGAACGCCGGGCTGTTGGGTGGAGGAGTTACCCTCAGTGTTATGGAGCATCAACACGACCCCCAATAGGTCTACGGGTTACACACCTTTCTTCATGGTTTATGGGGCAGAAGCGGTTCTCCCTGGTGACATCCGTCACGACTCACCTCGGGTGGCGGCTTATGTTGAAGCTGACAATGAAAAGGCGTGTCAAGACGCACTCGACCTATTGGATGAAGAGCGTGATCTTGCGTCGGCTCGTTCGTCGATTTACCAGAAAGATCTACGGCGTTATCACAGCCGCCGGGTCAAAACCAGAACCTTTCAAGAAGGCGACTTAGTACTCTGGCTCATCCAAGATCAGACAGATATGCACATGTTATCACCACCTTGGGAAGGACCTTTTGTGGTCAGCAAGAATTTACATAATGGGTCATACGACCTTACCGACGTTCGAGACAACAAGGACTCACGCACATTAGAGGAGGAGACCCGTCGGCCGTGGAACATTGCTCATCTTCGACCCTACTATACTTGAGCCTCCGGCTCTCATGATGTACATAGTTATCTGATGTATATATTATAAGCAGTATAATAAAGCCGGCATCCCTTACAATTCAGGGCCTCTGTCGTTTCACTTCTTCGAAGTTGAGTCTTTATCATCATTTAAGAGGCTCAACGCTCACAACCTCAAGGACCAAAGAGAGTTGGATGCACAACACAGCTCAAACGTAGGTCCCTTATGATCATTTGGGGGCTTCCTGCTCATCGAGCATAGCTATCGGTACCCTCTTGATCGGTGCAATGCCAAAACTTATATGATCATTTGGGGGCTTCCTACTCATCGAGCATAGCTGTCAGTACCCTCTTGATCGACGCAAGGTCAAAACTTATATGGTCGCTTCCTGTTCAAACATAGGCGTATTCGACCAAAGAGAACATAGCGTTACTACCCTCTTGACCAGGTTTGTTCAAACATAGGCGTATTCGACCAAAGAGAACAAACTCTGACCGAGTCATCCTACCTGTACACCAGCTGCTTCAACTCCATCAGGTCATCCTGATTGACCAGGCCGAACTCTTAACGATCAGTCTTTATGGCGTATTCGACCAAGATCTGAGCTCGATTAAGGTTCAAACAGCGGCTTGTCATGCGAGAGCACGGTTTACCGATAGTCAGGATAGATCCAGGCTTCATAAGCCGCCTTCCTTGGAACTTGGATAAATCGGCCCGTGAGTATGCTGTTACTCTGGCCCCGCGTACTCCTGATAAGTCTTTGAGCAAGACCAAACTTTATCCAGGGTTCAAATGTCAACTGGGCACACTTTGAGTCAGGCTCACGGCATCACGAACAATCCAGTGGCTCTGTCTAGTTTCATTGAAGAAGATACTTAGGCTTGGCGGCCTACAAAAGCCTCGAATCTTTTCTGATATCTTATTTGTGTTTGGTTCTTTCGCTGTCTTCTGGTTTTTTAAGTCGGGCCCTATTGCCCCGTTTACGGTTCATATTTGAAGCATACTTTGGGTTTTTACAACCCGTCAAGAGGGCAGGCTCTAAGTCTCCAGAGCATAATGAATCCTATGGTCGGAGTTATAGCTCTAATACCTCTAAACTGCACGAAGACTGATAAGCCGACAGTTAAGTATATATCACAGGTATGCCATTTTACTTAGCAATGATCATACCGGCTCTAGTTATGGACTATTCGTCCCCAGCGGCTTTAATTGGGTATCATGACCTGCGTGGCGGTAAGCCGCCAGGGCACTTGTGTTTGCTTTGTGTGCAGGATAAAAATCATTCAAATCTTCATAAATCATAGACTATCATACCCATAATGATTTTTAAACCGGTGGATCAACAGTATTACGCAAAACAGAAACGTGCACAATGGCACGACAAAGTTAAGTTTTAACAAGCCTATTACATGGCTCCATGAGCCAAAAAGATATCAAGTTGTAAGTGCATCTAGTGCCACCCCTAGTTGGTTTTGGAGTATTGACGACAAACCTAGTTGAGGGACTAATGTGTTTGTGAGAATTTCAGGATAACACAGGTAGAAGTTGTAAGTGCATCTAGTGCCACCCCTAGTTGGTTTTGGAGTATTGACGACAAACCTAGTTGAGGGACTAATGTGTTTGTGAGAATTGCAGGATAACACAGGTAGAAGTCCCTCATTGATTCGGTTTTCCTACCAGAGATGACCCCTAAAAATGTATGAAGACATTGAAGTCAAAGGTGGTATGTGAAGACATTCACATTGAAGACTATGACAAGAGAAGACATCGCATGAAGACTATGGAGCGCGAAGACTTAGCAGTTTGACAAACCTAGTTGAGGGACTAATGTGTTTGTGAGAATTGCAGGATAACACAGGTAGAAGTCCCTCATTGATTCGGTTTTCCTACCAGAGATGACCCCTAAAAATGTATGAAGACATTGAAGTCAAAGGTGGTATGTGAAGACATTCACATTGAAGACTATGACAAGAGAAGACATCGCATGAAGACTATGGAGCGCGAAGACTTAGCAGTTTCATCGTTCTGTGTTTTTTTTGTTGAGTCATAGGAACCACCGTACTGTTAAGTGGGGTCCAAGAGAACCAGTCAGAATGACTGAAGTGATGCTTAACCAAAAATCCTATGTCTTCGAGTGAAGACTATGAGAGCAAATCTTGTCCAGAGTTGGATAAGTCAGCTTTGCTTGTAGCCCAAGTAAAGTTGTCGTGTGTGTTTGAAATCTGACCGTTGGAACACGTGTCAGTTCCTTAGTGACCAAGGGTAATTTCGGACAAATCAGATCGGGTTGCCTAGTGGCTATAAATAGCCCACCCCCTACAACCATAAACGGTTGGCTACTCAGAGTTAGAGTACGACTTTTGTCGTTTGAGAGCAACCCACCTCGAAGCCTTTGAGAGAGAATTCCTTGCGAGGATAAAGCCCTAAACACCCAGAGCCAAAGAGTGTTAGGCATCACTTAAGTCTTCCTGTCTATGTGATCTGAAGACTTATTACACTTGAGGACTCTGAATCCTCCAGCCGGTTAGGCGTCGCGTTCTGAGCATCCAAGAGTCATTGTGGATCGCCGGTGAACGAAGTCTGTGAAGGTTTGGAAGTCTACCTTGAAGACTTACCAGAGTGATTGGGCGAGGACTTGGTGTCCTTAGCTCAAGGGGAATAAGGTGAAGACGAGGTCTTCTGAGTTGAATCTCAGCCTCCCTAACCAGACGTACAATTGTCACAACAACTGGAACTGGTCCAACAAATCACTGCCTTCAACGAGTCACTAGTTTCATCCTTCCCTTCCCTTTACTTACTGTTGGTCCTTGTGAAGTCATTGTATGATTGCATTATCTTTTGTTTTCACTGAGTGACTGCTTGTTCTGATTGGCTTCACAATATCTTCCTACCTGATCTTTACTGCCTAGCTGCTATTAGTCATTATGCTTTCACTTCATTGAATACTTGACTATGGTTTGCCTAGTGTAGTCTACCTTCCGCTGCATGGTAATAGGTTTATTTCTATTGTTTGTCTTTGAAACAACCATGTTTTGAAGACTTCCATAAAAATCGCCTATTCACCCCCCCTCTAGTCGATCACTAGCACTTTCAATTGGTATCAGAGCAAGGTACTCCCTTGTTCTGTGTGATTCGGTTTAACCACCTAGAGTTTTAGCTATGTCGACTGCAGGGATAATTAAAGTCTCCGCTGCATGCCCCGTCTTCGATGGAACTGAATATCCCTACTGGAAGAATAAGATGCGCATGCATATTGAAGCCATTGATGTCGACCTATGGTATGTCGTCAAGAATGGCGTTCCCAAGGCTGGTGAAGGTGTCACCATTGCTGATGTCAAGAAGTTCGTTCAACTGGACTCCACTGCCAAGAACATCATCTGTGGTCATCTGACTAAAGGATAGTATGGCCGCGTGAGTGCTTTGGAAACATCTAAGCTAGTCTGGGACTGGCTCTCCAAGGTCAATTAAGGCATCTCAACCCAGAGAGATCAGAGAATCAGTGTCCTTCGCAACCTCTTCAACCGCTTCAGGAGAAATGACAATGAGAATGTCCAGCTCACGTTTGATCGACTCACTGACATCACAAATGAGCTTCAAGCTCTCGGCGCCACTGAGATCACCAAGCATGAAGTCGTCAAGACACTCCTGAGATCACTTGACAGCTCGTTTGACACCCTAGCCCTAATGATTCAAGAACGTCCTGACTTCAAGACACTCGATCTGTCTGACATACTTGAGAGGCTCAACACACACGAGTTTCAGCTTTTTGAGAAAAGAGACATCTACGGTCCCAACTATGGGCGAACTCGTGCCTTGAAGGCAAAAGCTGTCTCCTCATTTGAAGAAGAATCTGACAGCAATTCTGATGATCCTGAAGACATTGGAAAGGAGCTTGCTATGCTTGTGAAGAAGTTCCAAAAATTCACCCAGAAGAAAGGCTTCAGAAAGTCTTCACGATCAAGCTCAAGGAATGATGAAGCTTCTGCTCATGACTACAAGAAGAAGAAGAGCAAGGAGTATGACTCTGCCGACAGGAAGAAGAAGAAATTCTCAAAGTCTTCTTCCAAGTCTTCCTCAAAGTCTTCATCACAAAAGAAGAGCTCATCTGGCAAGGCACGTGCGTTTGTTGGCAAGGAAATGGATTCAGAGGAGGAGTCCGCTTCTAAGGAGGCGGAGGTGGAGTCTGAGGAGGAGTCCGATTCTGGCGTTGCGAGTCTGGCTACAGCATACGTTGCCAAGTCCATCTTCAACACTGAAGACAATGACTTCATCACCGACACCGATGCAAATGACAAGGACTACTCCGCTCCTACGTACTGCTTCATGGCACGCGGTGTCAAGGTAAACACATGCACTACTCACTATCAAACATCTAGTGAAGATGACTTTGATTGTGGTTCCAAACCCAGCTACAAAACACTTGCTAAAATTGCAACTGAACAACAGAAAGCTATGGAACATATTCAAAAACTGTTAGACAAAAGCGATGATCTGTTAGACGCTGAAATGACTCGATCTCAGTCCTTAATTGAAGACATAAAAAAATCTTCACATTAAGTATGAGGAACTTGAAAGTCTTCATGAAACGCTCTCAACAACTCATGAAAAGCTTTCCTATGATTATCTTCAAAGGAAGAAAGATCTTGAGAAATTGAGAGCGGCTCATGAAGATCTTCAAAAGGAAAACGAGTCACTTTGCGCCGAACAGATCAGTTCAGCTCAGGAAGGATTTGAACCACCATGTCTTAAATGCCTTGAGCGTGATAACGCTACTTCTGTTGCTGAATGTTCTACTGCTGCTACTATTGCAATATCTTCAACTGTTGATGTGGTAACTAACCCCTCTGCTGAGGATACCACTGCTATTGCTGATGAGAATGCTAGGTTGAAGACATTGCTTGAAACAGGGATGTACAAAAGTCTCAAAGGGCATCAGACACTATGTGATGTCCTCAAAAGGCAGATCCTGAACCGAAACCCTAGGAAAGAGGGTGTCGGGTTCGAAAGGAAAATGAATGCTGATGGCTCTTACTGGAAACCTGAGCAGTACCCCAAAACCACATGAGTTGCTGCAAAGGAACCTTCAGCGGATCCATCCACCCTATCTGGCTTCACTTGTGCTAATCCCATTGTTATTGATGAATCCTTTGATGCAAACTATAAACTGTTTAAGAATCAGAATGGTGAAGTGTTTGCCAGGTATATTGGTAGTAACTGCAGGAATGGGCCGCCTATGAAGAAAGTCTGGGTGCCGAAAAGGTGTTTGGAGAATCTTCCTGTGAATGTCGTCATGACACCACAAGTGAAGAAGACAAACCCCAGACCACAAGCTTCATATGGTCCAAAGGCTTCATACAGACAGAGGACTCACCTGAGTCGCACTAACGCAAATGTTTTGCAGGGAAACCTTACTCAGGCCTGTGAATGTGAGCGCGTTTCATCAAACCGCCATGTTCATAAGACCAAAAACTATTCTGCTTATCCTTATGAGTACTATTGTCCACCTGCAAGACTTTTTGCTAGGGCTCCAAAGCCAAAGTTCTCAGATGCTGCACTTAGACTCATTGCTTCTAAGCCACCCTTGAAGATGTGGGTGGCTAAGAAAGCTTAACTCTCTTTTGCAGGGAAAGGTCTCTAGCCAAAAACCAAAATCGTCTGAAGCCATTGCTGGGGACCTTAAACATCTTGTAGGGCGCAAGATCAAATGCCCAAATGGTCTTATTATGTATTTTGTTCCTGAGTCGCTTGCCACTTGCCCTATCAGTCCTAACCTCGATCTAAGCTTTCATAATCCACTTGCTCGTTAAATGTTTATGCTTCACAATTCTCTTCGTGAAGCCTATCCCCCTAACTGCATTGTAGGGTATGATGCCAGCTGCTTCAGAATGGATTATTGATAGTGGGTGTACTAATCACATGACTGGCAAGCGAAGCCTCCTCGTGGACTCAACCTTACGTCCATCTGACAAAAGTCACATCACATTTTCTGACACTGGTAAAAGCAAGGTATTGGGTCTAGGTAGAGTTGCAATCTCAAAGGATCAACACATGGATAAAGTCATGCTTGTTGAATCCCTTGGTTTCAACTTAATGTCTGTCTCAATGCTTTGCGATTTAAACATGATTGTGATGTTTGGAAAATATCATTGCCTTGTTCTAATGGAATCTGACAAGTCTCTAGTGTTTGAAGGGTATTGGAAAGATGATTTGTACGTGGTAGATTTCTCAGCAGGACCACAACTTGCCGTATGTCTTCTAGCAAAAGCTTCTGAATGCTGGCTCTGGCATCGGAGGCTAGGGCATGCTGGCATGAGGAACCTCCACACCCTTGCAAGGAAGAAGCATGTCATAGGCATCGAGGGCGTCAAGTTCAAGAAGGATCACCTATGCGGTGCCAGTGAAGCAGGAAAGATGACGAGGGCTAAGCATCCCTCAAAGACAATCATGACAACGACTCAACCCTTCGAACTGCTCCACATGGATCTTTTCGGTCCCACTCATTACTCAACTCTTACTACTACTGCTTGTCTCTATGGCTTTGTCATTGTTGATGATTATTCAAGATATACTTGGGTGCATATAATCCTCTACAAGACTGAAGTGCAGGATGTCTTCAGACGCTTTGCCAATCGAGCCATGAACAACTATGGCGTCAAGATCAAGCACATCAGAAGTGACAATGGCACTGAATTCAAGAACACTGGTCTAGACACTTATCTTGATACTTTGGGCATTACACATGAATTCTCAGCTCCGTACACACCGCAGCAGAATGGCGTCGTGGAACGCAAGAACAGAACACTTATTGAGATGGCCCAGACGATGCTTGATGAATACAAGACTCCTAGAAAGTTCTGGCCTGAAGCCATTGATACTGCATGCCATATGATCAACCGTGTTTATCTTCACAAGCTTCTCAACAAGACATCCTATGAGCTCCTTACTGGCAAGAAGCCAAATGTCAGTTACTTCAGAGTATTTGGTGCCAGGTGCTGGATCAAGGATCCACATCACACTTCAAAATTTGCACCAAAAGCACATGAAGGTTTTATGCTTGGATATGGAAAGGATTCGCACTCCTACAGAGTCTTCAACCTTTTTCACTATAAAGTGGTTGAAACAGTGGATGTGCGGTTCGATGAGACTAACGGCTCACAAAGAGAGCACCTGCCAAATGTGCTAGATGAAGTTCCATCGAGTGAATCAATCAAACTTATGGGAACTGGAGAAATCATACCAACTGAATCTCAGCTTGAAGAGGAACTTATCATCTCCGCACCTGATCAAACTGAAGACAATGCTCAGCCTGAAGACAATCCTTCTAACGATGACAATGATCAGCAAGAGAAAAATCTTCGGCCTGTACATCCTCGTGTTGCAAATGAAGTACAGATTGAGAGAATAATTGATAGCATCAATGCACCAGGTCCACTCACTCGTTCAAGGGCAACACAGCTAGCAAATTTCTGTGGGCACTTCGCTTTCGTCTCAATATCTGACCCAAGAAAGTTGAAGAAGCCTTCATGGAACCTGAATGGATTCAAGCTATGCAAGAAGAGCTTCAACAGTTTGAGCTGAATAATGTATGGGAACTGGTTAAGCGTCCTGATCCTCGCAAGCACAATATAATAGGCACCAAATGGATATATCGCAACAAGCAAGATGAGCATGGTCAAGTTTTCAGAAACAAAGCTCGTCTCGTTGCTCAAGGGTACACTCAAGTTGAAGGGATTGACTTCAATGAAACATTTGCTCCTGTGGCTAGAATTGAAGCCATACGCATATTGCTGGCCTATGCAAATCATCATAACATTCTTCTGTATCAAATGGATGTGAAGAGCGCTTTTCTCAATGGCAAGATTGAAGAAGAAGTGTATGTTGCACAACCACCTGGCTTTGAAGATCCAAAACATCCTGACATGGTGTACAAGCTCAACAAGGCACTGTATGGCCTCAAACAAGCCCCTAGGGCTTGGTATGACACACTCAAAGACTTCCTGAAGAGCAAAGGCTTCAAACCTGGTTCCCTCGACCCCACTCTCTTCATGAAGACATATGATGGTGAACTGTTTGTGTGCCAAATATGTGTGGATGACATTATCTTCGGCTGCACCAATCAGAAATACACTGACGAGTTTGGATATATGATGCAAGAGCAATATCAGATGTCCATGATGGGTGAGCTGAAGTTCTTCCTTGGTCTTTAAATACGTCAGCAACGCAACGACATCTTCATATCTCAAGAGAAGTACCTCAAAGATTGCCTAAAGAAATTTGGGATGCAAGACTGCAAAGGCTTCACGACGCCAATGCCAGCCAAACATCATCTGGGTCCCGACGACAATGGTAAAGAGTTCGATCAAAAGGTATATCGCCCCATGATTGGTTCCTTGCTTTATTTATGTGCATCTAGGCCAGATATCATGCTTAGTGTTTGCATGTGTGCCCGGTTCCAAGCGGCACCAAAGGAATCGCATCACTTAGCTATGAGCGAATTCTCAGATATTTGGCTCACACCCCAACACTAGGATTATGGTATCCAAAGGGCTCAGAGTTTGATCTAGTTGGATTCTCGGATGCTGATTATGCCGGTGACAAGGTGGATCGCAAGTCTACATCAGGCACATGTCATTTTCTGGGACGATCACTTGTATGTTGGTCTTCAAAGAAGCAGAACTGTGTATCTCTCTCCACTGCTGAATCTGAATACATTGCTGCTGGATCTTGCTGCGCTCAGCTTCTATGGATGAAGCAAACACTCAAAGACTATGGCATTCATCTGAAGCAAGTGCCACTCTACTGCGACAACGAAAGCGCCATCAAGATTGCCAACACCCCAGTTCAGCACTCGAAGACAAAGCACATTGAAATTCATCATCACTTTCTCAGAGATCATGTTGTGAAGGAAGATATTGATATTATACACGTCAACACTGAAGAGCAATTGGCAGATATCTTCACCAAGCCCTTGGATGAGAAGAGGTTTTGCAAGTTACGGTGTGAGCTAAATATCTTGGAATCCTCAAATATCCTATGATCAGGCAGACATCCTAACACTTATGCATATTGATGACTTAGATGTGCAACACACGAAGTAAAGTATATCTTCAATCAATGAAGACTTACATTCTAAGTGTGAATACATTAATGTGGAATTTGACTTCGAAGCGCCACGATAATTGTGCGTCGTGTCTGGGTCTAATACTTCCTATACGGTGGGTAATGCCACCACCAAAATTTTCTGTTTGAAGTGTTTCACTCATGGCGTTACGTTTGGTATGTCTTCACATTTGGTTTGGCTTCAATCTCAACTTGTCTTCATGATTATCTTCACTATGTTGATTTGATTGTCTTTCTCATATATATACTAGTGTTCTGTCCTCTACAGCATTCACTTATAGCTATGTCTTCTTGTTGAATCTTTTGAACTAAGTGAATGTGATCGGACCCTAACCTCTCTATGCTTTCTATCTCAAACTCTATCTCTCCAAATCATATGCATTCTATTGAAATTCTCGAATATCTTCTCTGCGTCCTTGTCAGCAGAAGATACAGAGACAAACATTAAGTCCGTTTTCAATGCTAATTCCTTCACCTGAAACCCGAAGAAGTGGGAATGACCACCCGACAATCCAGGTGTGCGTGGGAACATGGAACAACCTCCGATATGTTGCATGATGGCCACGTGTCCTTTAGATGTGAATCGCCAGGGGCACCTGTGTAATAACACAGTGCCGTCCCTGTCCCTATAAATACACGCCTCACCACAGTCATTATCCTTTCTTCCACTCTTGCACAAACCCTAGCGCCACCGCTAGCCCTCAACGACGCTGGCGACGAAGCGCTTAGCTGCCGCGACCTCACCGACGCCGTCTAAACGTCGGCCGCGAACATCGTCTTCTCCGCCGTCGCCATAGGTGTCCTCCGTCGCCAAGTTAGGGCATGGACGATCAAACTGCTCGGCCTCCTCTCCCACTCTGTCTAGCAGTTCTTCGTGTGGTAAATAAAACTTCCTTTTTACGGCCCCTTTGATCCTATGGATTCATCACTTTCTACCACAAGCAGTTTCTGTTCACACAAGTTGGATCTATTTCATACTGCATCTCATAATATGCCTAGTATGTTCACTTATGCTTCACAAAGTAGTAAGATTCCTCACTTGTACTTATTCGTGGATTAGTACAAATCTGGAACCAACTCTCTATCTATGAGTGAATGTCTTCGCACTATGAGGTCAATGTCTTCTAAACTGATTTATCTTCAAAATCTTCTGAGAATGCATATGACCTCTTCCCCTTCCCTCACACCTTAATGCTGTCACAGGTACATGTCCGTGGGAGAATCCCTTGGTTCTCGTAGTCTGCATTCATTTGCAGAATTCTTACAGCATCATATAAATTCTCCCGAAGCCAGTTCCTGTTTGACCAGCAAGCGGAAGCCTTTGAAATCTTTGAACGTGTTGAAGCCATTCGGTTTGAAGTTCATGGCTACAGAGAAATCAGCAAGGAAGGGTGGCAGACAGCGTCGAGGGGGAACATCAAGAGATCTGCCTGATGACCTCTCAGAGCTGTACAAGACAGATCCAGAAGAGGATTACAATCAGCGCAAGACACGAATCCAATGGATTCGAAGATACTGGGTCGAGCAATGGTTCAAGTATAGGTTTGTTACCCAGGAATATGCTGAGAAGAATGCCATCAAGCGACCATGGGGAGACATCCTATACAGAAATCTTCAACCCAGGTCCAGAGATGAAGCCATTGAACAAAGCTTCTATCCCTGCATGGTCCATGGACCACAACAGGCGGATGCAGACCCATCGTCATTGCTATGGTGTCGTGACGACAATCTGTTCAAGCGCAACTTCCAGTTTGCCAAGAATCCGGCTAAGCAAAAGAAGAAGTCACTGGGACTAGACTTCAACCCTGGTCCTTCTGCTCCCCGTGCCAATGGCACCCGCGAAGCTGAACCCAATCTTGTTGGGCCCTTCTACAACCTGGAAGGTCTCATCACACATATCATGGTTCAAGAGACAGCCGTGGATGAGCCTGCAGATGACGCTGAATCTGATGAAGCACCTGCACCGCCGAAGCCAACGAAGCTGAAGAAGCCTAAAGCTTCAAAGTCTGCCTCAGCACCAAAAATCTTACGGGCGAAGCCACTGGCTACTGCACCTCCTGAAGATAGTGTGCAGTCTGAAGATCTATCACGTATCTCCAAGAAGACTGAGATGAGAAAGAATACTGATCAGGCACTGACTGCTGCTGCTATTCTCCGCAACGACGCCATTGATCTGTCCAGCGATGAAGATCTTGCAGATGACGCTCTTGAGCAACTGATCAAGAGCAAGGAAGAAGCAGAGATCTTCAATGATTTGCCTCTCTTTGACATGGCAATCCTCCATAACTTCATTGATGAGTGGTTTGACACGTCCAACCTCAGCTTTGAAGATCTGCAACTTCCAATTGGCCTCAGTGTCGCCTTCAATGGCGCCATTGCTTCTGAGCTAGCTCTAGCTCAGCGCATTGTTGAACTGAAGCAAAAGATCGACTATGAGAAAGCTCAGTTCAAGAAACACATGGCAAAGCTCAGTGTGCAAGATGTCAAAAACTTCAAGATCATGCTGCACGAGCTCAAAGAAGCCTTTCTCAAGAAGCTTGAAGAAGCTAAAGGTTCTCGTGAGTGCATGAAGAGCCTGGCTGACAAGTGTGTGCAAGCCTACAATGAGGCTGAGAAGTGCAATGCTCTTGGTCGTCCTGGCATCGATCGCAGAATGGCAGCAAAGAAGAAGAAGTCCTCAACTGACCGATCTGCACCTTCAAGGCAGGAAGAACCTCGCATAGTCTTCCCAAGCAGCATGACTGGCTCGAAGCCAAAGGTCAGGTCAATAGCTTCAGAACTGAAGAAGACGAGGACTGCCGAGGCTGAAGCCAGAAAAAGGAAAAATCCTGAAGCTTCTGATGTCGCTCCCTCTAAGAAGATGCGCAAAACCAAGAAGGATCGGGATGCTCCCACAGAGCCCTTAGTTGTTGAACCTATCTCAATGGTTTGCCCTGCATCTGAACACCACCAGCGCCAACTGATTGTTCATGAGCCTGCTTCCACAGAGGCTCATGAAGCTGAAGAAATTACAGCAGTTGATCCCACCACTGCTGAAGACATTGGTCACCATGACAATGTTGAAGATGATGTAGTTCTTCCTCAGATCAAGCACCAACTGGTATCATCACCTGTGCTTACGCACAGCGAACTCATCAGCATTGGTCGTCCTCTGACACCAACTGCTCAGGATGCATCGTGGGCTGATCACCCACAGAGACAAGACACTCCAAGCTCTCCCCAAGCAACCCCATCAGTGCAAGAAGAGGATGACTTTGAGGCCCAGCCAACTCCATCTCCACAAGCTTCGCCAGCGCTACGCAGGCTTCGCAAAGGACCAAGGTCTCAAGTCCCTCTTCCGAGCATTCTAGAAGGAGAAGTGCACCACCAATCTGTTGCACGTCAAGTGTTTCCAGATGCCACTCCTACTATGACTGTCTCTGAGTCTGAAGCCAAAGGTGCCGAAGACAATCCGGCTGCATCAGCCGATGACAAACAAGAAGAAGATCGTGTCCCTACACCCCCAATCTCTGAAGAAGCTATTCCTGAAGTGAACGTGTCTGTGCCTGACCCTCCAGCTCATCAAGTGGAGGTTGAGAATCTTGAGGCTGCCACAACCAACACAAATGAAGCCAATGACGTAGTCATGGCTGAAGCAAATGTGGAGCCTGCACCAACCAATGTGCCAACGGCCAATGAAGCCAATGATGCACCTGCAACAGATGTGCAGCCTGACGCCTCTGTTGATGCCACTGCTCCTGTTCCGCCACCAAGGCCACACACTATCGAGCAAGCATTCAACGATGGCCAACTTATCACTGTCAAATGGCCTTTTCTGACTCCTCCGCCTGCTGCTGGTCCTCAGTTTGACTATCACGTTGAGCACATGCCTCAGGTTCAGAAGCCAATGCCAAGGTTGCCCAGGTTTCCAGGTACTGCATCTGCACCCGGATCTTTTAATATCAATGGCTTCAAGGCACACAACACCTTCTTTGATAGCGCTAAGAACCCCTACACCAAGGCAAGAATATCTTCTGATCGGTTCTGGAGCTATCAGCAGCGCAGTTATTACTCATGCATTCTGTACAATCAAGGTCGCATTTTCCCACATATGCGTCTTGACACTGAAGCCATAACTGGTCTGCCCTGTTTGGAAGAAGCTCTGGATTGCTTCAGAGAGTCTGGCTGGCTGCAGTTCGTCACTGATAAGGAGCACTGGAATGAAGAATTGCTGCTCCAATTCTATGCCACTCTTCATATCCGTGGCTACAACAGGGATCTGAAGACTTGGGTCCTTGAGTGGATGACAGGCAATGTTCATCATGAAGCCAAAGCCTTTGATATCATTGAGCTTACTGGCCTGCCCACTCCAGGAGATCTGTATGAACCTGGTTGTCAGCTTCACAGTGCTGCTATGGAAAGCATCTTCCACAAGCCTAAGCCCAATATGAGTCAGATGCTTAGCATGATGAAGCCTTTGCCTCCAGATGCTGAATATCCTAAGGAGTTCCTTGTTGAAGACCTTGAGTATCTGCCACGTACTATCTATCACATCATAAGGCAAACTCTCTGGCCCATCAAAGGACATTCTCCACATGCCAAGCTAGAAGGCGCAATGAAGACGCTGGTCTTTCATATTCTTCATGGCAAAAGCTTCAATGCACAAGACTTCTTTATTCGCCAACTTGCTACATCAGGATCTGACATTTTTGGCTTGAAGTTTTACGCTCCATGGATTATGCGGCTGATCAAACTACACTCAACTGTCACCTATCAGCCCTCTGCTCGCAATCATCGGATCTTTCTGCCTGACGTCGATATGTCAGTTGAAGCCATCTATCCAGAGCCTGTCAAGGAGCCTCTTAGTCTTCAGAATGCTGAGAATCAAAGCTTCTCTCAAAACATTAAGGAGTTCAAGTAGTCACTCGTGTTTATCCTCTGGCTGGTACTACACGTGCACCTCATCGTGCCCTCACTGAAGCCACTGAAAGCACCATTGCCCAACGGCCCAAGAAGCGATCTCGTGTTCTCAACGACCGAGAACTTCTGGTTGCCCTTGATCAGAAACCGGATAAGCATCATGACTGGCTGAAGCGCCAAATGCAAAGCCTCTTGGTGGACGTAAACAGGATTCGCAACCTTGCCACCAAGAATGCCTTTGTTGCCCATGAAACTTGTCGGCGTACATGGAAAGGGCTGACGCTTATGTGTTCTGAAGATGATCTTCAAGAGGATGGCTTCTCTGAATGCTTCAAGTTTGACTCAACACCTCCAAGAAGGACTGTGCTGCGGCGTACTCCGTCTCTTGAAGACTCCGAGTTCTCCTCCTCTGCTGCAACTGTGAATGCACGTGTCATCGATGATGAAGATGATGCTACCTCACCGCCCCTACTTCTGCACGCATCGACACTGCCCCGAGTTCATCTGCACCGCCTAACAATACCGACGACCCTGCTGCTTCACCTACTCCTCATGAGAACGAGTAGATTCTCTATGTCTTCAAACCTTTTTGGTCCTTACTGACAAAAGGGGGAGAAGCATATGAGTTTGATAGTCTTCAAGCGGGTCCATATGGGCGGTTGCTTTATATTTTGCCTAGTGTTTACAACTCTCGTTTTGATACATTTGGTTCTTTGAGTTGTAACACTCAACTCGATGGTCGTCTGCTACTTATTTGCTATTCTATGATGCGATGATAAATTCCGCACATGCGACGATAAATTTCGCACTTAGATCATTTTGCAGACGTCCATTTTTCATTATGCATATCATTATCTTTACATACTTTTCATGCATGATGAATTGTCATCATAAGTTGAAGAGGATCTCCACAAGTACAACCTGCCATGTGCATTTGCATACCAAAAGCAAATTACTTATATGCACATCTTCAGGGGGAGCCTTTGCCACTTATGAAGACAATAACCTATCCTTTACAATTTCACATATATTATTCCCCGTTGAAAACTTCAACTAGTTTGTCATCAATCACCAAAAAGGGGGAGATTGTAAGTGCATCTAGTGCCACCCCTAGTTGGTTTTGGAGTATTGACAACAAACCTAGTTGAGGGACTAATGTGTTTGTGAGAATTACAGGATAACACAGGTAGAAGTTGTAAGTGCATCTAGTGCCACCCCTAGTTGGTTTTGGAGTATTGACGGCAAACCTAGTTGAGGGACTAATGTGTTTGTGAGAATTGCAGGATAACACAGGTAGAAGTCCCTCATTGATTCGGTTTTCCTACCAGAGATGACCCCTAAAAATGTATGAAGACATTGAAGTCAAAGGTGGTATGTGAAGACATTCACATTGAAGACTATGACAAGAGAAGACATCGCATGAAGACTATGGAGTGCGAAGACTTAGCAGTTTCGTCGTTCTATGTTTTTCTTTGTTGAGTCATAGGAACCACCGTACTGTTAAGTGGGGTCCAAGAGAACCAGTCAGAATGACTGAAGTGATGCTTAACCAAAAATCCTATGTCTTCGAGTGAATACTATGAGAGCAAATCTTGTCCAGAGTTGGATAAGTCAGCTTTGCTTGTAGCCCAAGTAAAGTTGCCGTGTGTGTTTGAAATCTGACCGTTGGAACACGTGTCAGTTCCTTAGTGACCAAGGGTCATTTCGGACAAATCAGGTCGGGTTGCCTAGTGGCTATAAATAGCCCACCCCCTACAACCATAAACGGTTGGCTGCTCAGAGTTAGAGTACGACTTTTTTCGTTTGAGAGCAACCCACCTCGAAGCCTTTGAGAGAGAATTCCTTGCGAGGATAAAGCCCTAAACACCCAGAGCCAAAGAGTGTTAGGCATCACTTAAGTCTTCCTGTCTGTGTGATCTGAAGACTTATTACACTTGAGGACTGTGAATCCTCCAGCCGGTTAGGCGTCGTGTTCTGAGCATCCAAGAGTCATTGTGGATCGCCAGTGAACGAAGTCTGTGAAGGTTTGGAAGTCTACCTTGAAGACTTACCAGAGTGATTAGGCAAGGACTGGGTGTCCTTAGCTCAAGGGGAATAAGGTGAAGACGAGGTCTTCTGAGTTGAATATCAGCCTCCCTAACCAGACATATAGTTGTCACAACAACTGGAACTGGTCCAACAAATCACTGTCTTCAACGAGTCACTGGTTTCATCCTTCCCTTGCCTTTACTTACTGTTGGTCCTTGTGAAGTCATTGTATGATTGCATTATCTTTTGTCTTCATTGAGTGACTGCTTGTTCTGATTGGTTTCACAATATCTTCCTACCTGATCTTTACTGCCTAGCTGCTATTAGTCATTGTGCTTTCACTTCATTGAATACTTGACTATGGTTTGCCTAGTGTAGTCTACCTTCCGCTGCATGGTAATAGGTTTATTTCTATCGTTTGTCTTCGAAACAACCATGTTTTGAAGACTTTCATAAAAATCGCCTATTCACCCCCCTAGTCGATCACTAGCACTTTCACAAGTGTTTTTCGAAGATCAAGTATCTAAATCGCCTGGCGGTTCGATCTTCTTAACCTTGCTAATGGGAGGCCACCGGTTCATCCCTTGCCGGTTCTTCGTCCTCCTCCGCCGTTTGGAAGTTTGGTTTTGACCAATCAAAGCCACGCAAGGCGAAGAATTCAGCTTCATCATCAATCAGATTGGATGGGTCCATTTTAGGAGCGAAAGTGTGCTTACGAATTGGAGGAATTAAGTCTATCACTTTGTACACAGGTGTATGCATCTCCTGATTCTCTGCGTCGTAAGCTGGCTGATACTTAGAGAGATTGGTTTCTTCGGCAATGACTGTCGCATGAGGACGGATTGCTTTAACACAAGCAGCGAAGTCCCGTTGCTCAAAAGAAGTACCATCCTCCTTCAGACTTGGATATCCACTGGCTACATCGGCCGGGTCTAACTCCGGTACCCACGCCTTGGCACGGCTCAAGGCCGTCACAACACCGGCTCTCGCACACGACCGCTTTATCTCTTGAATTCTGGTGGGCAAAATTAATAATTTCTTCAGCACATCGCTTAACAGATTGGGTCCTTGATTAGCCGGGAGATGGTAGCCAGTGTACGTTGAGCTCCAGTATACAATTGTTCAACAAGAGTATAGACCGCCTTAAGCTTCACAAGTATGTCCTGGTTTAAGTTGTTGCTCCTGGGACCTGAGTAAATCACAGATCGGTTAAATGGCGGTTTATATTACTACGATAAGTACTCATTTTGGATGAATAGTAAGGCGACTCACCGAAGATAGCAGAAACCATCTGATTTACACGGTGTTTTAAACTAGTGAGTTCAGTGGTAGCCTCTTGAAGAGTCGCCTCTGCCTTCTCAGCTCGCTGTATTAAGGCAGTCTTTTCTTCAGCCCAAGTATTTTTATCCGCAGCAAAACTGGTCTTCAACTTTTCCGACTCAGCCACACTACACTGGAATTTCGACTCAGCTTTCCCAATCTCATTTTCCTGAGCCGCTAGGCGGGTCTTTGCATCGGTCAATTGAGACTCTAGTTCAGCAGTAGCAGCCTGTATGAAGCACAGAGTTACCAGCACATTTATATCAGGATTACAACAATAAAAGTCCCAAGTCCTTTGCAAGCAACAACACTTGGCACTTGGGGGCTAATGTCTGTCAAAACAATTTTTCAAAGAAATGGCTCTTATGAATAAAGTCCCAAGCACTTTGCAAGCAACACTACTTGGCACTTGGGGGCTAACGCATATTGCTTGTATCTTAGTAATGATGAGCCGGATGTGCTGTAAATAGTCTCAGCTGATTCATGGGGCTATGCAGTTAAGATCTACTTTCTTACATAGTGATAAATAGGACCGGCTCATTCATGCTGATTAAACCGGCCCTAGGGGACTACGAATGCAAAATTATGCTATTTCAGCATCCGGTTTAGTTTTAAACTAGACTTGAAGGGAGTCTAGGACAAAAGCTTATGATTCTTGTAAGTCTACAGATTATTCAATCTTATCATAATCAGAATACTTGGGGGCTGGCAGGATGTATATAACTTATGTAAGACGGATAACATACCTCATATTTCTGGTGCATCTGCTTCACCATTTCAATTTCCAAATCACGGCTGGAGTGTACTTGGTTGAGATAACCAGACAATATTTCACTACTGCTCAATTGAGCATAGTGGGAGACATCAAATCTCACTTTCTGTCTCTCGATCACGTCTTGCTTGGCAGAATGTCTGGCTAAAACAGTTGGATTCCCCGGTTTAGTAAAACCAGTGCTAGTAATTAGAATGTCATCAACATAAGTCTCTGATGGTTTAAATGAGCTTGACGGTTCAGTGTTTAAAGGGTCAATGTTGGTTTGGTCCACAGAGAGGTCAGGCATCTCAGCTTGAGTGTGAGAAGCAGGTTCTTCTGGCTGTTGGGTGGAAGTTTCAGGTGCAGGGACTTGCCGCTCCGGTTCAACAGATTCAGGTGCCTCAGTTAACTTGGTCACCTTCGCCTTCTTGTTAGGCTTTGCTTGACCACTGCACGGGTTATGACAAGTCAGTGTAAGTATAAGAGTATAAAAGTACAGGATAAAGGTAATTGTTCTTACCCAGGGGCAGTCTTGAAAGCCGGTAGCTAGGTCTGAGATGAATCACCAGAGGAAGAACGAGAAACCTCCTAGAAGTTTGAATCAAAGGAATTGAGTGGCTGGTGAAAAGATACCCGCCGGTAAACAAAAGAGTTAAGGTCAAAAGAACCTCATTTTGGCGTTTTCGAGGAGCAGGAGTGTTTGGTAAACCGGAGGATAATTCTTTACCTCCGCTGGTCCGGGTCTGACGTCAATTCTCGTGTTGCTATCATTTCAAAAGAAAGTGAAGATCTAAATAAGCCAAGGGGTGTGAAAACCTTACTTTCCGAATAACTTGCCGAAGTTTCTATCTTGGCAAAGGTTCTGAGTCGGAGGAAATAATAGTTACCTCTTCTTCAACGGCTTGGCTGGCTCCCGTGTCATCCTAATAATAATCAGTGTCAATAAGATGGTTGAAAAGAAAGCCAAGAGAGTCAAGGGCTACCTCCGACTCAGAGGTGTCATCCAGCTTAAGCAGATCAGAGGCGCTTGGTTTCTTCTTCTTCTTACTGGTCTTCTTGACGGTTTTCTTGGCGGCTTTCTTGGCAGCCCTGACCTTCTTGGCGGCTTCATGATCATATGCCTTCTTCCAAAAATCAGACTTAGCCTGTACAAGTTATCAAAGGTTGAGTAAAATGCTTCAATAAGGAGGTAAAGGTAAATAAGTTCAGGGACTCACATCCGATGGCGGGTTAAGCTTGCAAAAAGGGGCCAGACCCGTTTTGAGGCAATCTTCTGGATCTTCATTCAGAAGGGACTTAACCATTTCATTCACTGCCTCGTCAGCTAATGGTGCAGAGCTATGGCGCAGTGGATCCTTTACATCACCAGTATAAGTGCACATTAAACCGGAGCGGTGACTCAAAGGGATGATCCGCCAAGAAACCCAGCACCTGACCAAATCAACACCAGTTAAGCCGTTTCCTAGCAGAGCTGTAACCTTTGCAATGGTAGGAGTAATTTTTGCCCGCTCAAAAGTGGTAAGCTTCTCAGGAAGATTGCGCTTTGAGTCTAGGCGCTCGACACGGTAACTCGGCAGTGGATTCTCGTCTGCCGGAGAGGTATCTTTGCAGTAAAATCACATTTGATTCCAATCCTTTGGGTGACTCGGCAGGAGTGCATAAGGGAAAATGGAGTCTCTTCTGCGTTGAATTGATATTCCGCCAAGTTCCAAACTGGGTCCGTTGGTAAACTCATTTTGGTGGTTCAAATAGAAATACTCTCTAAAGAGATCGATGCTGGGCTCCTCTTGAAGATATACTTCGTAGGACACTTGAAAGTTACAAATGTTTGACACAGAATTGGGTCCGATGTATTGGGGATGGAGTTGGAAGAAGTGCAGAACATCCCGGAAAAAATTTAGAGCCGGGCGGTGAGAAGGCCCGGTTCATGTGATCTGTGAATACAATGACTTCGCCATCCTTTGGCTGTGGTCTTTCCTGGCCCAGTTCAGGGATGCGGTAATGCATAACACTCTATGCGGGAAAGTACCCGACTCTGACAACGCCTTTGAATGTGCCCTCAGTGATGATGGAGGGGACCCAATTGCATGTATAGACTGTCTTCGGCGTCATGGTGAAAGAAGGAAAACCTAAAAGGAGGAAGTAATTTGCCGGTTCAAATCAGTTAGTGAAAACACAGGTTAATAGTTGCAGTATACGTTCAGAATGGCGGCTTAAGTGAGGACTAATGACATATGGTTGATTATAAGCCGGACATGTAAGCTACCATGACATATACAGGTATTAAAAATCCGACAAAGAACAAAATTCTACTAAGTGTTGGACAAACAGGGTTCACAGATTAAAGCTATGAGTTCGGATCTGCAACTGTTCAGAAAAGGAAATAAATTCTAAACCTACAGAGGCGGCAGCAGAAAGTGGAGGTACCCAGAGGAGATCTGTCGCGATGAGGATATGTTCTAATATAAAAAACGGGTGCTAAAACTGCTACCGCACAGGACCTATGTTATTTTCAGATTAAAACTACGCAATCTAGAAAGGAGAAAGGGAAGAAACGGTGACAAACACTGAAACCCTAAGAACAGATCTGTTACAGGGAAAAAGGAGACTTACTGATGCTGATGAGATAGCGGAGGAGTGCTGTAGTGTTCTGGTCTGATTCAGGGTGATGCAGTGGCCGGAGTTGACGGCAGCGGAGCTCGTGCGGGCTACTGCGACGCGAGGAAGAAGAAGACGAGAAGGAGAAGAGAGGAGAATGAGAAAGGGGCGGGTTGACCCTATTTATAAGGGAAAGAGTAGACAAGAGTACGCGAAAAACAAGGAGGCCAAATGATAATTATCCAACCGATTGAACGCCTTGATTTTCGGAAGGTCATTAAAGATAAAAATCCGTTAAAGATACGTTATTTCATGTGCAAAGTTAATGGCAGATGATGTCATGGCGGGTTGCCAAAATTTCTGAAGATGACGTCATGGCGGGTTACAATGTTTTACAACAGATGAAGAAGGATCTGTCTAAGTGTCGAAGATTGAAATTAACAAGTTCAAATCAACCTGGGGCCTAATGTTGGGGATATGACTATTGGGTATGACCCGCCCAGGAGGGGCTGGGTCATCCCTATGGCGGGTCATATGGATAAAGCCCAAGAGGATATTAACAATGACGGTTCGTATATAGGCTTAGTAAAAGGCCTAACCAGGGGGCGCTTACGACCAATAAAGTGTAAACCGCCATGTACGTGTAGACTTGTAATGTAAGGCATGTAAGATACGTCACCGAGCCGGAGATGTATGAGCCGGCCGGGACTCTGTAGGCCGCAGGGTGTCAACCCATGTATATAAGGGGACGACCCAGCAGTGGCTTAGGGCAAGAAACATCAAATCGAAAGGCAGGCAAAGCGTGTTTGCTCCCTGGTAATTGAAACCCTAGCAATACCACCTCAAACTAGAGTAGGCCTTTACCTTCACCGTAAGGGGCCAAACCAGTATAAACTCCTCGTGTCCTTTTTCCCGTTTTAACCCCTTTAAGCTAACCTCGTCGTAATGGCTCCACAACTAAGTCCTTCTATGAGGACATCTGCCGTGACACTTCCATGACAAGTACCCCCGTGGAGGTTGGAGGAGGTCGACGGTGGAGATGAACAGTATCCCGTGGAGTCCCATTTTGCGGTACGCCACACCTCTCCCGATGAATAGGACCCCGTTTTGACCGTAGCGCTCCAACACAAGTATGTTTCCTCCGTTTTGCGGTACGCCACACCCCTCCCGATCAACAGGACCCCATTTCGACCGTAGGAGGTCCAAGAGAAGTCTGTTTCCTCTGTTTTGCGGTACGCCAGACCCCTCCCAATGAACAGGATCCCGTTTCCACCATGGCCGGTCGAACACAAGGTCATTTCCTCCATTCTGCGGTACGCCAGGCCTCGTTTCCATCGCCTATTCCGTCCAAGCCGGTTGGCTCCCGATGAACAGCACGCGTTCCGTTGCTTCTCGATGAACATGACACATTCTGTTGCCTCCCCATGAACACGACGACGACGCAGTTTCTCCGTTCCGACCCAGCCACAACCATGTACATGAGCCCTAGCCATACGTATGCATGAGTAGGCGTCCGAGACCCCGCCCGTATGTACGTACGTGACCGTATTTACTTTCTTGCACCCTGCCGCAGTACGTACGTGGACATGCTACGTGCGCGCCTCTACTACCACACGTACGCGCCTCTACTACCTCGTGCCCTTCCTTACACGTCCATGGTTCATCGCTGCAGCATGCAGACAAACCGATCGACCAGTATGTACGTACACGTTCGCGACCAGAATGACAACTGAAAGTGCGTTATATCGACTAGAGGGGGGGTGAATAGGCGATTTTTATGAAAGTCTTCAAAACGTGGAAGTTATGAAGACAAACAGTAGAGATATGCCTATCACTATGCAGCGGAAGTTAGATTACATTAGGCAAGCCATGGTCAAGTATTCAATAGAGTGAAAGCACAATGACAAATAGCTGCAGTGTAATAAGGATCAGGTAGGAAGATGTTATGAAGCCAAACAAATCATACAGTCACGTTGTGAAGACAAAAGATAGAGCAAGCACGCAATGACTTCACAATGAGTAACAGTAAGTGAAAGGAAGTGAAGATGAAACCAGCGACTCATTGAAGACAATGAGTTGTTGGACCAGTTCCAGTTGCTGTGACAACTTTACGTCTGGTTGGAGCGGCTAGGTATTTAAACCTGAGGACACACAGTCCTGGACACCCAGTCCTGAACACGCAGCTCAGGACACCCAGTCCTCACCGTATTCTCCTTGAGCTAAGGTCACACAGACCTCGCCCAATCACTCTGGTAAGTCTTCAAGGTAGACTCCCAAACCTTCACAGACTTCGTTCACCGGCAATCCACAATGTCTCCTGGATGCTCAGAACGCGACGCCTAACCGGCTGGAGGATGCACAGTCCTCAAGTGTAATAAGTCTTCAGATCACTCAGACAAGAAGAATTAAGTGATGCCCAATTCTCTCTAGCTCTGGGTGGTTAGGGCTTTATCCTCGCTAGGAATTCTCTCTCAAAGGCTTCGAGGTGGGTTGCTCTCAAACGACAAAAGCCGTGCACTGAAATCTGAGCAGCCAACCATTTGTGGTTGTAGGGGGTGGGCTATTTATAGCCACTGGGCAACCCGACCTGATTTGTCCGAAATGACCCTGGGTCACTAAGGAACTAACACATGTTCCAACGGTCAGATTTCAAACTCACACGGCAACTTTACTTGGGCTACAAGCAAAGCTGACTTGTCCGACTCTGGACAAGATTTGCTCTCATAGTCTTCACTCGAAGACATAGGTTTTGAATTAGGCATCACTTCATTCGTTCTGACTGGTTCTCTTGGACCCCACTTAACAGTACGGTGGTTCCTATGACTCAACACAAATGAAAGAGAACTAGGGGTCATCTCTAGTAGTAAAACCGAATCAATGAGGGACTTCTACCTGTGTTATCCTGCAATTCTCACAAACACATTAGTCCCTCAACTAGGTTTGTCGTCAATACTCCAAAACCAACTAGGGGTGGCACTAGATGCACTTACAATCTCCCCCTTTTTGGTGATTGATGACAAACTAGTTGAAGTTTTCAACGGGGAATATAATTTGTGAAATTGTAAAGGAATTGTCTTCATAAGTTGCAAGGGCTCCCCCTGAAGATGTGCATATAAGTAATTTGCTTTTGGAATGCAAATGCACATGGCAGGTTGTACTTGTGGAGATCCACTTCAACTTATGATGACAATCCACTATGCATGTAAAAGTATATGAAGATAATGACATGCATAATGAAAAATGGACGTCTGCAGAATGATCTAAGTGCGGAATTTATCGTCGCACATGCGGAATTTATCTTCGCAAAACAAGGTGGCAAACAAGTAGCAGACGACCATCGAGTTTAAGTGTTACAACTCAAAGAACCAAATGTAGCAAAACGAGAGTTGTAAGCACGAAGCAAAATATAGCAAACTATAAAGCACCCGCCCATATGGACCCGCTTGAAGACTATCAACCCATATGTTTCTCCCCCTTTTGTCAGTAAGGACCAAAAAGGTTTGAAGACATATAGTGTCTACTCGTTCCCATGAGCAGCAGGGTCGTTGGTGGTGTTTGGCGGTGCTGAAGAGCTTGGTGGTGCTGAAGAAGGTGGTGGTGAAGTAGCCTCGTCTTCTTCTTCGATGATTCTGGCAGTCACTGTGGCACCAGATGAAGAGAACTCGGAGTCTTCAAGGGATGGAGTTCCTCGCAGCACAACCCTTCGAGGAGGTGTGGAGTCAAACCTGAATCGCTCTGTGAAGCCATCCTCTTGAAGATCAGCTTCAGAACACATCATCGTGAGTCCTTTCCAGGTGCGGCAACAGGTTTCATGTGCAACGAATGCATTCTTGGTGGCAAGATTTCGAATGCGATTTACATCCACCAAGAGGCTTTTCATTTGCCTCTTCAGCCAGTCATGATGCCTATCCTGCTTTTGATGAAGGGCCACAAGAAGCTCTCGGTCATTGAGAGCACGGGCACGCTTCTTGGGTCTTTGAGCAGTTGTGCTGTCAGTGGCTTTAGTGGAAGCAGGGCGTGGTGCATGTGTAGTGCCAGCCAATGGATACACCCTGGAGAAGGCTTCAACTCCTTCAATGTTTTGAGTGAAGCTCTGGTGTTCTGCATTCTGAAGACTTAGAGGTTGCTTGGCAGGTTCAGGATAGATGGCTTCAGCAGAGGTATCCACATCTGGCAAGAAGATCCGATGGTTGCGGGCTGAGGGCTGATACAAGATCGCAGAGTGAAGTTTGATCAGCCTCATTACCCAAGGGGCATAGAACTTCAAACCAAACAGATCTGAGCCTGATGCAGCAAGTTGGCGTATGAAGAAGTCCTGTGCGTTGAAGCATTTTCCATGAAGGATACAGAATATCAAAGTCTTCATTGCACCCTTGATCTTGGCATTTGGAGAGTGCCCTTTGATAGGCCAGAGAGTTCGCCTGATGATGTGATAGATGGTTTTGGGCAGGTACTCAAGGTCTTCAACGAAGAACTCTGTGGGATAAGCAGCATCTTGAGGCAATGGCTTCATCATGCTGAGTATTTGACTCATATCAGGTTCTGACCTCTGAAAGATGCTTTCAATAGCTTCAGTGTGGAGCTGACAGCCTTGCTCGAAGAATTCGCCAGGAGTGGGTAGGCCAGTGAGCTCAATGATATCAAATGCATTGGCTTCGTGATGAACATTGCCGGTCATCCACTCCAGGACCCAAGTCTTCGGATCTCTGTTGTATCCTTTGATGTGTAGTGTGGCATAGAATTGTAGCAGCAGCTCTTCATTCCAATGCTCTTCATCAGTAACAAACTGCAGCAGATCCACTTGCTTGAAGCAATCCAACGCTTCTTCTAGACAGGGCAGACCAGCAATAGCTTCAACATCAAGGCGCTTGTGCGGGAAGATGCGACCTTGGTTGTATAGGATGCATGAGTAGTAGCTTCACTGAGGATAGCTCCAGAACCTGTCTGATGAAATCCTTTCCCTTGAGTAGGGGTTCTTGGAGCTATTGAAGAAGGTATTGTCTGCCTTGAAGCCATTGATGTTGAAGGAGCCAGGTGCTGATGCAGGACCTGGAAACCTTCGCAGTCTTGGGATCGGCTTCTGTACCTGAGGCCTGTGCTCAACATGGTAATCAAATTGGGGGCCGGCAGCAGACTCAGGAACAGAAGTATCAGGATCAGTGGCTTTGCTGTCTTCTGAAGCTTTTGCTGGGGAGGGCTCCACATGAGCTTCATTGTTGGTTGTGGCAGCCTCAATATTTTCATCCTCCACTTGACGAGCTGGAGGGTCGGACACTAGCACGTTCTCCTGGAGAACTGCTTCTTGGTGGGACTGGGAAGTGGCAACTTGTGGTACTTCTTCTTCCGCGGCTGATGTAGCCGGAATGTCTTCAGTAGAGACGTGAGGCCTTGGACCTTTGCGAAGCATGCGGAATGCAGACGACGCCTGTGGAGTTGGAGTGGGCTGGGCCTCATTGTCTTCTTCCTCTTGTGGGTGATTCGCCCATGAGGCATCCTGGGCAATTGGCGTCAATGGACGACCAATGCTGATGAGTTCGCTGTTGTCTTGTTGAGGAAGGACTGTATCATCTTCTACATTGTCATGATGACCAATGTCTTCAGCAGTGATGGAATCGGCTGCTGGAATGTCTTCAGCTTCAGGAGCCTCTGTGGAAGCAGGCTCATGAATTGTCAGTTGACGTTCTGCGTCAGGATGAATCATAGAGATGGGTTCAACTATCAAGGGCTCTGTGGGAGCAGCCCGAGCTTTCTTGGTCTTCCTCTTTTTCTGAGTGGGGGCAGAAGGAGAGGCTTCAGAGTGTTTCCTCTTCCTGGCTTCAGCCTCAGCAGTTCTTGTCTTCTTGAGCTCTGAAGCGGTTGGCCGACTCTTTGGCTTCGAGCCAGTCATTGCAGTTGGGAAGACAATCAGAACTACTTCCTGCATTGGTGCATCTGGTTCAGCTGCAACTGACTTCTTCTTTTTCTTTGCGGCCATCCTGGGGTCGATGCCAGGACACCCAAGTGCCTTGCGCTTCTCAGCCTCATTATAGGCTAGCACACATCTGTCAGCCAGAGTCTTCATGCGCTCATGCGAACCCTGAGCTTCTGCGCACTTCTTCAGAAAGTTTTCCTTGAGCTCGTGCATCATGATTTTGACGTTCTTCACTTCTTGCACGCTGAGCTTGGCCATATGCTTCTTGAACTAAGCCTTTTCATGGTCAATCTTATGCTTCAATTCAACAACGCGCTGGGCAATAGCAAGTTCTGAAGCAATGGCGCCTTGGAAGGCGACACTAAGACCAATGGGTAGCTGCAGATCATTGAAGCTGATGTTGGGCGAGTCAAACCACTCATCAATGAAGGTGTGGATGATGGCGACATCAAACAGAGGCAGATTGTTGAAGATTTCTGCTTCTTCTTTGCTCTTGATGAGTTGCTCAAGAGCGTCATCTGCAAGATCTTCATCACTTGACAGATCAATGGTGTCGTTGCGCAGAATGGCAGCAGCTGTTAGCTCTTGGCCGATGTGTGGCTGAGGCATCTTGCTCTTCTGGGGCTTGGAGATGCGGGATACGTCTTCAGACTGCACACTGTCTTCAGGAGGTGCAGTTGCCAATGGCTTCGCCCTTGAGATTTTTGGTGAAGGGGCCGGCTTTGAAGCTTTTGGCTTCTTCAACTGCTTTGGCTTCGGCACAGCAGGCGCTTCTTCTGATTCAGAGTCAGCTGGAGGCTCATTCACTGCAGTCCCTTGAACTATGATGCGGGTGATGAGGCCTTCAAGGTTGGCATAAGGACCGATGACATTGGGTTCTGCCTCGCGTGTGCCATCTGCCCTTGGTGCTGAGGGACCAGGGTTGAAGTCTAACCCAAACTTCTTCTTGTTCTGCTTTGCTGAGTTCTAGGCAAACTGGAAGTTGCGCTTGAACAGATTGTCATCAAGACACCAGAGTAGTGACGACGGATGTGCATCAGCAGGCTGTGGTCCACGGACCATGCATGGATAGAAGCCTTGAGCAATGGCTTCATCTCTGGACCTGGGTAAAAGATTCTTGTATAGAATGTCTCCCCACGGTCTCTTGATGGCGTTTTTCTCAGCATACTCTTGGGTTGTGAAGCGGTATTTGAACCATTGTTCTGCCCAATAGCGTCGAATCCATTGGATTCGGGTCTTGCGCTGACCATAATCCTCTTCAGGATCTGTCTTGTACATTTCTGCGAGTTCATCAGGCAGATCTCTGGATGTTCCGCCACGAAGTTGTCTGCCCCCCTTCCTTGCTGCTTTCTCTGAAGCCATAAACTTTAACTTGAAAGGCTTCAAGACGTTCAAAGGCTTTCTCTTGCTGGACCAACAGGAACTGGCTTCAGGAGAGTTTATGTGATGCTGTAAGAACTCTGCAAATAAATGCAGATTATGAGAACCAAAGGATTCTCCCACGGACATGTACCTGTGACAGCATTAAGGTGCGAGGGAAGGGGAAGAGGTGATATGCATTCTCAGAAGATTTTGAAGATAAATCAGTTTAGAAGACATTGACCTCATCATGCGAAGACATTCACTCATAGATAAGAAGTTGGTTCCAGATTTGTACGAACCCACAGATCAGTACAAGTGAGGAATCTAACTACTTTGTGAAGCACAAGTGAATATACTAGGCATGTTATGAGATGCAGATTGAGAGAGATCTAACTTGTGTGAATAGAAACTTCTTATGGTAGAAAGTGACAGAGCCATAGGATCAAAAGGGGCTGTAAAAAGAAGTTTTATTTACCACACTTGGAACTGCTAGACGGAGTGGGAGATGATGCCGAGAAGTTCAATCCTCCGTGCCCTAACTTGGCGACGGAAGACACCTACGGTGGCGGCGGAGAGGACGATGTCCGCGATCGGCGTGAAGACGGCGTCGGAGAGGTTGCGGCAGCGAAGCGCTTCGTCGCCAGCGTCGTCGAGGGCTAGCGGTGGCGCTAGGGTTCGTGCGAGGGTGGAAGAAGGAGATAATGACCGCCGTGAGTGTGTATTTATAGTTTACAGGGGCGGCACTACGCTATTACACAGGTGCCCCTGGCGATTCGCATCTGAGTAACACGTGGCCATCATGCGGAATTTTGGGGGCAGTTCCACATCCCACGCACGCCTGGATTGTCGGGTGGTCGTTCCTACTTCTCCGGATTTCATGTGGATAAATGAGCATTGAAAACAGACTTAAAGGTTGTCTCTGTGTGACGCAGAGAAGACATTCGACAGTTTCAATAGAATGCATATGACTTGGAGAGATAGAATTTGAGATAGAAAGCATAGAGAGGTTAGGGTCCGATCACATTCACTTAGTTCAAAAGATTCAAACAAGAAGGCATAGCTATAAGTGAATGCTGTAGAGGACAAAACACTAGTATATATATATCTATATAATCAACATAGTGAATATAATCATGAAGACATGTTGAGATTGAAGCCAAATCAAATGTGAAGACATTGCAAGGTAACGCCATGAGTGGAACACTTCAAAGTAGAACGTTTGGTGGTGGCGTTACCCACCGTATAGGAAGTATTAGACCCAGACACGGCGCACAATTATCGTGGCGCTCCGAAGTCAAATTCCATATTAATGTATTCACACTTAGAGTGTATGTCTTCATGGATTGAAGATATACGTTACTTGGTGTGTTGCACATCTAAGTCATCAATATGCATAAGTGTTAGGATGTGTGCCTGATCACAGGACATTTGAGGATTACAGGATATTTAGCTCACACCGTAACTTGCAAAATCTCTTCTCATCCAAGGGCTTGGTGAAGATATTTGCCAATTGCTCTTCAGTGTTGACGTGTATGATATCAATATCTTCCTTCACAACATGATCTCTGAGAAAGTGATGACGAATTTCTATGTGCTTTGTCTTCGAGTGCTGAACTGGGTTGTTGGCAATCTTGATGGTGCTTTCGTTGTCGCAGTAAAGTGGCACTTGCTTCAGATGAATCCCATAGTCCTTGAGAGTTTGCTTCATCCACAGAAGCTGAGCGCAGCAAGATCCAACAGCAATGTATTTAGATTCAGCAGTGGAGAGGGATACACAGTTCTGCTTCTTTGAAGACCAACATACAAGTGATCGTCCCAGAAAGTGACATGTGCCTGATGTAGACTTCCTATCAACTTTGTCACCAGCATAATCAGCATCCGAGAATCCAACCAGATCAAACTCTGAGCCCTTTGGATACCATAATCCTAGAGTTGGGGTGTGAGCCAAATATCGAAGAATTCGCTTCACAGCTAAGTGATGCGACTCCTTTGGTGCCGCTTGAAATCGAGCACACATGCAAACACTAAGCATGATATCTGGCCTAGATGCACATAAATAAAGCAAAGAACCAATCATGGAGCGGTATACCTTTTGATCGAACTCTTTACCATTGTCGTCGGGACACAGATGATGTTTGGCTGGCATTGGAGTTGTGAAGCCTTTGCAGTCTTGCATACCAAACTTCTTCAGGCACTCTTTGAGATACTTCTCTTGAGATATGAAAATGCCGTTGCGTTGTTGTCGTATTTGAAGACCGAGGAAGAACTTCAGCTCCCCCATCATAGACATCTGATATTGCTCTTGCATCATATAACCAAACTCTTCACTGTACTTCTGATTGGTGCAGCCGAAGATAATGTCATCCACATATATTTGGCACACAAACAGTTCACCATCATATGTCTTCGTGAAGAGAGTGGGATCTAGGGAACCAGGTATGAAGCCTTTGCTCTTCAGGAAGTATTTGAGTGTGTCATACCAGGCCCGAGGGGCTTGTTTGAGGCCATACAGTGCCTTGTTGAGCTTGTATACCATATCAGGATGTTTTGGATCTTCAAACCCAGGTGGTAGTGCAACATACACTTCTTCTTCAATCTTGCCATTGAGAAAGGCACTCTTCACATCCATTTGATATAGAAGTATGTTATGATGATTTGCATAGGCCAGCAGTATACGTATGGCTTCAAGTCTAGCCACAGGAGCAAATGTTTCATCGAAGTCAATGCCTTCCACTTGAGTATATCCTTGAGCAATGAGGCGAGCTTTGTTTCTGACAATTTGACCATGCTCATCTTGCTTGTTGCGGTATATCCATTTGGTTCCTATTATATTGTGCTTCCGTGGATCAGGACGCTTAACCAGTTCCCATACATTGTTCAGCTCAAACTGTTGAAGCTCTTCTTGCATAGCTTGAATCCATTCAGGTTCCATGAAGGCTTCTTCAACTTTCTTGGGTTCAGAAATTGAGACGAATGCGAAATGCCCACAGAAATTTGCCAGCTGAGTTGCCCTTGAACGAGTGAGTGGACCAGGTGCATTGATGCTGTCAATTATTCTCTCAACCTGCACTTCATTGGCAACACGAGGATGCATAGGGCGAAGACTTTGCTCTTGCTGATCTGTGTTGTTGTTGGGAGGAATGTCTTCAGGCTGAGCATTGTCTTCATGAGGATCAGGTGCTGAGATGACAAGTTCTTCTTCAGGATGAGCTTCAGAGGGTATAATCTCTCCAGTTCCCATTAGCTTGATTGATTCACTAGATGGAACTTCATCTAGCACATTTGGCAGTTGCTCTCTTTGTGAACCATTGGTCTCATCGAACCGCACATCCACTGTTTCAACCACTTTGTAATGAAAGAGATTGAAGACTCTGTAGGAGTGCAAATCCTTTCCATATCCAAGCATAAAACCCTCATGTGCTTTTGGTGCAAACTTTGAAGTGTGATGTGGATTCTTGATCCAGCACCTGGCGCCAAATACTCTGAAGTAACTGACATTTGCCTTCTTGCCAGTAAGGAGCTCATAAGATGTTCTGTTGAGAAGCTTGTGAAGATAAACACGATTGATTGTATGGCATGCATTATCAATGGCTTCAGGCCAGAATTTTCTTGGAGTCTTGTATTCATCAAGCATCATTCGGGCCATCTCAATGAGTGTTCTGTTCTTGCGTTCGACGACACCATTCTGCTGTAGCATGTACGGGGCTGAGAATTCATGTGTGATGCCCAAGGTATCAAGATATGTATCAAGGCCAGTGTTCTTGAATTCAGTGCCATTGTCACTTCTGATGTGCTTTATCTTAGCGTCGTAATTGTTCATAGCTCGATTGGCGAAGCGTCTGAAGACATCCTGCACTTCAGTCTTGTAAAGGATTATATGCACCCAAGTATATCTAGAGTAATCATCAACAATGACAAAGCCATAGAGGCAAGCAGTAGTGGTAAAAGTTGAGTAGTGAGTGGGACCAAAAAGATCCATGTGAAGCAGTTCGAAGGGTCGAGTAGTGGTCATGATTGTCTTCGAGGGATGTTTGGCCCTCGTCATCTTCCCTGCTTCACAGGCACCGCATAAGTGATCTTTCTTGAACTTGACGCCTTCGATGCCTATGACATGCTTCTTCTTTGCAAGGGTGTGGAGGTTCCTTATGCCAGCATGCCCAAGCCTCCGATGCCAAAGCCAGCATTCTGAAGCTTTTGCTAGAAGACATACTGCAAGTTGTGGCCCTGCTGAGAAATCTACCACATACAAATCATCTTTCCGATACCCTTCAAACACTAGAGACTTGTCAGATTCCATTAGTACTAGGCAACGATATTTTCCAAATATTACGATCATGTTCAAATCGCAAAGCATTGAGACAAACATTAAGTTGAAGCCAAGGGATTCAACAAGCATGACTTTATCCATGTGTTGATCCCTTGAGATTGCAACTCTACCTAGACCCAATACCTTACTTTTACCAGTGTCAGCAAATGTGATGTGGCTCTTGTCGGATGGACGTAAGGTTGAGTCCATAAGAAGGCTTCTTTTGCTAGTCATGTGATTTGTACAACCACTGTCAATAATCCATTCTGAAGACGTTGGTGTCGTACCCTACAGTGCAGTTAGGGGGATAGGCTTCACGAAGAGTATTGTGAAGCAGAAACATTTGACGAACCAGTGGGTTATGAAAACTTAGATCCAGATTAGGACTAATAGGGAGAGTAGTATGCGATTCAGGAACGAAATACATAGTGATGCCATTCGGGCATTTGATCTTGCGCCCTACAAGATTTTTAAGGTCCCCAGCAATAGCGTCAGAAGATTTTGGTTTTCTGCTGGAGACCTTTCCCTGCAAAAGAGAGTTAAGCTTTCTTAACCACCCACATCTTCAAGGGTGGCTTAGAAGCAATAAGTCTAAGTGCAGCATCTGAGAATTTTGGCTTTGGAGCCCTAGCAAACAGTCTAGCAGGCGGACAATAGTACTCATAAGAATAGGCAGAATAGTTCTTGGTCATATGAACATGGCGGTTTGATGAACCGCTCTCATATTCATATGCTTGAGTATTGTTTCCCTGCAAAACATTTGCGTTAGTGCGACTCAGGTGAGTCCTCTGTCTATATGAAGCCTTTGGACCATATGAAGCCTTTGGTCTGAGGTTTGTCTTCTTCATGTGAGGTGTCATGAAGACATTCACAGGAAGATTTTCCAGACACGTTTTTGGAACCCAGATCTTCTTCATAGGCGGTCCATTCCTGCAGTTAGTACCAATGTACCTGGCAAACACTTCACCATTCTGATTCTTAAACAGTTTATAGTTTGCATCAAAGGATTCATCAATGATAATGGGGTTAGCACAAGTGAAGCTAGATAGATTGGATGGATCTGCCGAGGATTCCTTTGCAGCAACCCATGTGGTTTTGGGGTACTGCTCAGGTTTCCAGTAAGAGCCATCATCATTCATTTTCCTTTCGAACCCGACACCCTCTTTCCTAGGGTTTCGGTTCAGGATCTGCCTTTTGAGGACATCACATAGTGTCTGATGCCCTTTGAGACTTTTGTACATCCCTGTTTTAAGCAATGTCTTCAACCTAGCATTCTCATCAGCAATAGCAGTGGTATCCTTAGCAGAGGGGTTAGTTACCACATCAACAGTTGAAGATATTGCAATAGTAGTAGCAGTAGAACATTCAGCAACAGAAGTAGCGTTATCACGCTCAAGGCATTTAAGACATGGTGGTTCAAATCCTTCCTGAGCTGAACTGATCTGTTCGGCGCGAAGTGACTCGTTTTCCTTTTGAAGATCTTCATGAGCCGCTCTCAATTTCTCAAGATCTTTCTTCCTTTGAAGATAATCATAGGAAAGCTTTTCATGAGTTGTTGAGAGCGTATCATGACGATCTTCAAGTTCCTGATACTTAACGTGAAGATTTTTTATGTCTTCAATTAAGGATTCAGATCGAGTCATTTCAGCACCCAACAGATCATCGCTTCTGTCTAAAAGTTTTTGAATATGTTCCATGGCCTTTTGTTGTTCAGTTGCAATTTTAGCAAGTGTTTTGTAGCTGGGTTTTGAATCACAATCAGAGTCATCGTCACTAGATGTTTGATAGTGAGTAGTGCGTGTGTTTACCTTGGCACCGCGTGCCATGAAGCAATAGGTAGGAGTGGAGTCGTCCTTGTCATTTGCATCGGTGTCGGTGATGAAGTCATTGTCTTCAGTGTTGAAGATGGACTTGGCAACGTATGCTGTAGCCAGACTTGCAATGCCAGAATCAGACTCCTCCTCAGACTCCACCTCTGCCTCCTCAGAAGCGGACTCCTCCTCTGAATCCATTTCCTTGCCAACAAACGCACGTGCCTTGCCATATGAGCTCTTCTTGTGTGATGAAGACTTTGATGAAGACTTGGAAGAAGACTTTGAGTATTTCTTCTTCTTCTTGTCGTCAGAGTCATATTCCTTGCTCTTCTTCTTCTTTCTGTTCTCATTGTCCCACTGTGGACACTCAGATATGAAGTGTCCAGTTTTCTTGCACTTGTGACATGTTTTCTTCTTGTAGTCATGAGCAGAAGCTTCAACATTCCTTGAGCTTGATCGTGAAGACTTTCTGAAACCTTTCTTCTTGGTGAATTTTTGGAACTTCTTCACTAGCATTGCAAGTTCCCTTCCAATGTCTTCAGGATCATCAGAACTGCTGTCAGATTCTTCTTCGGATGAGGAAACAGCTTTTGCCTTCAAGGCACGAGTTCGCCCATAGTTTGGACCGTAGATATCTCTTTTCTCAGAAAGTTGAAACTCATGTGTGTTGAGCCTCTCAAGTATGTCAGACGGATCGAGTGTCTTGAAATCAGGACGTTCTTGAATCATCAGGTCTAGGATGTCAAACGAACTATCAAGTGATCTCAGCAGCGTCTTGACGATTTCATGTTTGGTGATCTCAGTAGCGCCGAGGGCTTGAAGCTCATTTGTGATGTCAGTGAGCCGGTTAAATGTGTGCTGGACATTCTCATTGTCATTTCGCTTGAAGCGGTTGAAGAGGTTGCGAAGAACACTGATTCTCTGATCTCTCTGGGTTGAGGTGCCTTCATTGACCTTGGAGAGCCAGTCCCAGACCAGCTTGGATGTCTTCAAGGCACTCACACGGCCATACTGTCCTTTGGTCAGATGACCACAGATGATATTCTTGGCAGTAGAGTCAAGTTGAGTGAACTTCTTGACATCAGCAGCAGTGACACCTTCTCCAGCCTTGGGAACGCCGTTCTTGACGACATACCATAGGTCGACGTCAATGGCTTCAAGATGCATGCGCATCTTATTCTTCCAGTAGGGATATTCAGTTCCATCGAAGACGGGGCACGCAGCGGAGACTTTGATTATCCCTGCAGTCGACATAGCTAAAACTCCAGGTGCTTAAACCGAATCACACAGAACAAGGGAGCACCTTGCTCTGATACCAATTGAAAGTGCGTTATATCGACTAGAGGGGGGGTGAATAGGCGATTTTTATGAAAGTCTTCAAAACGTGGAAGTTATGAAGACAAACAGTAGAGATATGCCTATCACTATGCAGCGGAAGTTAGATTACATTAGGCAAGCCATGGTCAAGTATTCAATAGAGTGAAAGCACAATGACAAATAGCTGCAGTGTAATAAGGATCAGGTAGGAAGATGTTATGAAGCCAAACAAATCATACAGTCACGTTGTGAAGACAAAAGATAGAGCAAGCACGCAATGACTTCACAATGAGTAACAGTAAGTGAAAGGAAGTGAAGATGAAACCAGTGACTCATTGACGACAATGAGTTGTTGGACCAGTTCCAGTTGCTGTGACAACTGTACGTCTGGTTGGAGCGGCTAGGTATTTAAACCTGAGGACACACAGTCCCGGACACCCAGTCCTGAACACGCAGCTCAGGACACCCAGTCCTCACCGTATTCTCCTTGAGCTAAGGTCACACAGACCTCGCCCAATCACTCTGGTAAGTCTTCAAGGTAGACTCTCAAACCTTCACAGACTTCGTTCACCGGCAATCCACAATGTCTCCTGGATGCTCAGAACGCGACGCCTAACCGGCTGGAGGATGCACAGTCCTCAAGTGTAATAAGTCTTCAGATCACTCAGACAAGAAGAATTAAGTGATGCCCAATTCTCTCTGGCTCTGGGTGGTTAGGGCTTTATCCTCGCTAGGAATTCTCTCTCAAAGGCTTCGGGGTGGGTTGCTCTCAAACGACAAAAGCCGTGCACTGAAATCCGAGCAGCCAACCATTTATGGTGGTAGGGGGTGGGCTATTTATAGCCACTGGGCAACCCGACCTGATTTGTCCGAAATGACCCTGGGTCACTAAGGAACTGACACGTGTTCCAACGGTCAGATTTCAAACTCACACGGCAACTTTACTTGGGCTACAAGCAAAGCTGACTTGTCCGACTCTGGACAAGATTTGCTCTCATAGTCTTCACTCGAAGACATAGGTTTTGAATTAGGCATCACTTCAGTCGTTCTGACTGGTTCTCTTGGACCCCACTTAACAGTACGGTGGTTCCTATGACTCAACACAAATGAAAGAGAACTACGAAAGATCTAAGTCTTCGAGTTCCATAGGCTTCACGTGGTGTCTTCTCTTGTCATAGTCTTCAATGTGAATATCTTCATATACCACCATTGACTTCAATGTCTTCGTACATTTTTAGGGGCCATCTCTGGTAGTAAAACCGAATCAATGAGGGACTTCTACCTGTGTTATCCTGCAATTCTCACAAACACATTAGTCCCTCAACTAGGTTTGTCGTCAATACTCCAAAACCAACTAGGGGTGGCACTAGATGCACTTACAATCTCCCCCTTTTTGGTGATTGATGACAAACTAGTTGAAGTTTTCAACGGGGAATATAATTTGTGAAATTGTAAAGGAATT